>NC_061122.1:90672836-90813684 GCF_002878395.1 Capsicum annuum
TATTGATTATAGAAATTTAAATGCAAAAACAATGACTTATAATTACCCAATACCAAACAAGATATTAAAAATAAGGCAAATACAAGGATATAATTATTTTAGTAAATTTGCTTGTAAATCAGGATTTTACCATTTAAAGTTAGAAGAAAAATCTATGGAATTAACCGCATTTACGGTACCACAAGGATTTTATGAATGGAATGTACTACCATTTGGATATAAAAATGCACCAGGTAGATATCAATATTTTATGGATAGTTATTTTAAAAAACTACCTAATTGTATAGTATACATAGATGATATACTATTATATACAAAAACTAAAGAAGAACATTTAAAATTATTAAAACAGTTTACAGATATAATAGAAAAATCAGGAATAAGTTTAAGTGAGAAGAAAGCAGAAATGATGAAAAATCAGATAGAATTTTTAGGAATACAAATAAATAAAAGTGGAGTCAAAATGCAACAACATATAGTCCAAAAAATAATAAATTCAGAAGAAGAATTAGATACAAAAAAGAAATTACAATCATTTTTAGGATTAGTAAACCAAGTAAGAGAATATATTCCAAAACTAGCAGAAAACTTAAAACCATTACAGAAAAAATTAAAAAAGGATGTAGAATATAGATATAATGAAGAAGATAAAAAACAGGTAAAGAAAATAAAATTACTTTGTAAAGAGTTACCAAAATTACAATTTCCAGATGAAAATAAAAAATTTACATATATAGTAGAAGCTGATGCAAGTGAATATAGTTATGGAGGAGTACTCAAATATAGGTATGAAGAAGAAAAATTAGAACATCATTGTAGATATTATTCAGGAACGTTTAACAAAATAGAAATAAAATGGGAAATAAATAGAAAAGAATAATGTTCTTTATATAAATGTTTAATAGCATTTGAACCATATATCGTGTATAAAAAGTTTATTATTAGAACAGATAATACACAGGTACGATGGTGGCTAACAAGAAAAATACAAAATTCAGTTACGACAAAGGAAATCCGGACACTAGTATTAAATATACTGAATTTAACATTTACAATTGAAGTAATCAATACTAACAAAAATATCATTGCAGATTACTTATTAAGACAAAGCTACTCAAACTGATTTACCAATGGAAGAGGCTGATGCCAAAGATACCCAGACTGATTTATTGCTCCAAATGTTTAAACAAATGGAGTTATTATAAGAATGAGTTATTACACTAACTATTGAAGTTACAAATGTAAAAGTGCAAGTCGAGCACTATAAAAAACAAGATACTATACAGGAAGAGCACATTAAAAAATTAGACCTAGAAGGTGACGATGAGAAACACCTTAAAACTCAAATTACTAACGAAACTTCAATTACAGCTGCAGGCATATCTAAGGGGAAAAATATAGTCACTCAAAATAAACCTAGAATACCAAAGAAAAAGAATTATAACCTCAACCAAATATTTTCAAAACCATATACACCAAATATACAAAATGTAGAAACATTTGCACCTCCCCAAATACATACCTATTCTAAATCACTTAACCAAGAAAAACAGACATACAATTATTTTTTTAGTAAATACATTGACAACATACACACCTTACAAACCTTATTAAATACCAAACCTATTCAAAGTGAAGAGCTAGCCGCACAACAAAAAGGATATATTACCCAGAAATGCCAAAATTACAATAAACTTATTGCCTTACCAGGTACAAGCCCAAATTTTATTAAATCATGTTACTATTATGGATTATTATCTACAGTTTACACAATCGATGGAGAAGAGTTAGCAGAAATCCCAGAAATTCACAAAGAATTTATGACTTATAAGAGAATTACCAACGAACAATTATTCTACGTTCGATTTTATTCCGCACCAGCAGAAATATTATTTGGCGAAATTAAATAGACTATAAATGTGATCAAAATGGGTATGACCAGAGATTATATTAATTTGGAAGAAATATGTGAACAGACCGAGATACCAAAAACGCAGATACCAGCATTTTACTGCAACAAAAGAGTTATTGGAATAAACAATATATTATCAGAGTTACTTAATAATTATTTAAATAAAAAGCCAGTTTAGATATATAAGTCAAGGAACCAAGCATTGATTTATTCAACTTGCAAAGAAGTTAGAGACCATGCCATGGAAGAACTTAGAAAATGGGGATTAACACTCCTCATACCATAAGAACAACCATTAACAAGATCTATCAGTAAGAGAATTATTTCAGAAGAAGCTATGGATCAATTTTATGAAAAAGTTGGCCAAAAATACAAAGAACACATATGCAGCAGATGTAGTAGCAAGCACAACTTTATTCCAGATGTGATGCTACACTGATAAGAAGATAGAAAAACATCATATACAACAAAAAAGAGATAAGTACGGAGCAAAATAATGGAGAAGACAAGCTATTAAATTTTGAAAGTGACATGTAGATAACTTTCACAATTTTCTTTACGTAAATTGTAAAAATTTGTATAGAAAAAGTCTTAGGTATTAAAATTTTTTTGTCTTTTAGTAGTTTAAGATAAAGACTTTTTTGTTAGATAGCTATAACCTATAGCCTAGCCTTTTTGACATTTTTGTTAAAGGTTTTTAGTCTTTAAAATAGACACGTGCATGTAAAGTTTGTTTACAACTTCAGCCTATAAATAAACGAGCATTTGCTCAGATGAAGGGTAAGCCTTCATGCGTTGAAGCAAAAGCTCTCTCTCTTGTCTACAAAAAATATTTTGCTTATTTATTTAAAAAACAGGTATATTTCAATGGAAAAATTAATGGAGGAACAAAACTTAAGATTATTAAACTTACCAGAACAGGTATATTTATTCACTATTATGAATAGCTAAATTCATAATTCCTAACAATCATGTTATAATAAGATAAGTTATGTTAGTTACTTTATAGTAGAATTATTCAAAGAATAACATGTTAAGAAGTTTATTAGCAAAGTGAAAACGGAGAAAAATCCCTAAGAACTATGTTATCCTAAAGGTGAAACCAATAAGGCAATAAGCCATGGTAGGGAGTAGCCAGAGTTGAGGCGCTATTTAAGGAAACAGTATCTGGATTACCATGCTAATAGTGACCGAAGAACATGTTATTTAAAAATGATCTAGTATATAGTAATCTAATATGATCATATTTTGTTATGTGTATGATTAAAGGGAATATTTTAAAAATAGCAATTTTATAAAAAATGAATAATTATTTATCTGACGAAATGGTAGATAAATTTAAAATACTCATTTTGTATGCACTTAAGGATATAAAAGTAGTAGATATAAGAAAAATCATTTGGTAAATATTATATGACTAGAATAAATTACATACCATGCCTACCTAACTACTCTTACAAATACTTACCATGATAAATTACATATATCTAGAATTTTTGGATAAAGATATGAGAAACATACAGTTAATAGAAAAACGGATGAATGTAAATTTAGACAGATACATGAAAACTAAAGATATAAAATATATAGAATTTCTTAATGAAAATATGCAAGAACTACTTAGACTAAAACAAACAACTGAAAAATATTATGAAAAAGCATTTAATCAAGCTTAAATGACAGATGATATTAAAATACTTGTTTTATATATACTTAGAGATATAGAAATTATAGACATAAAGAAAATATTATGGGAAAAATTACAAGATTATGAAGAGGAAGAATTATTAAACAGTATAGAAAACTTACTCATATATTATGAACACAAATACTATTTAGATTCAGATGGATACTATACAGACTAAAAATGTTAGAATATATTAAGAAAATTAGAGAAAACCAAGAAGACCTACATAAAGAAATTGATTATAGAAATAATGGAAAATCTAATAGAAAAATTAAAATGGATAGACGAAACCTTGAAAAATTTAGAAAAAAGCAAAGATAAAAGTTTAGATAGTTTAAAAAATTCATTAAGAAGAGAACAAGAAAAAATAGTTAGTAGTATTAATAACCCCAAACAAGATATTAAATATAGTACAAGTAGAATAGATTATTATACATTTACTTTAGAAGAATAAAATGATAAACTACGAATATCTAAAATACTGAGAACAAGAAATAGAAGAAATAAGATTAACAGAAAACCTTATAAAAACAAATTTAATTGAATATTTTAAAACAAAAGATATAGAATATTTAGAATATCTTAAAAATAATATAGAAGACTCATAAAAACTAAGAGAAAAAGCTAAAGAATATTATAGCAAAACATTAATCAACTAACATTTAATCACCCCTCAAAATATGAATATCAGTAAAATTGAATATATTAATAAAATATATGAAAATAAAAAATACAAGAACGAAGAAAAACAGTTAATAAATATTACTAAAAAACATTTAACAATTACATAAATTAATGGATACATCTTACGAAAAGAATAAATCATTAAAAGAAATCAAAACCCAACTATACAGTTTATACCAAGAATACAAAAGATTACATAGTACTAACGAGGATCCTAGAGCACTAGATAATTTAATTACGATAATATTTAATTTATAATATGAATTAATAAAACATTTTAAGTCAAGAAGATAAAAACGAAAAATATTTCAATCAATAATATTCACAAAATACATTATATAAAAAATAAATACTTATTACCCAATAACTATTTATTTCCTAGTAAATTTACACCCCGCCTAATCCGCAACCCCCTACAATTGGTATTATTTATTTTTTAGTAAAGTTACACCGCACCTAGTCCACAACCCCCTACAATTGGTACGTATCCATGGGGCTAGTTATCTGAAAGGTAAAAAACTAGGCTTGAAATAGTTTATGCAAGAATTTAAGTTTCTTGATTTGAAATTAAGTATGATGGTGTGGGTATGATCAATAGGTGTATCTAAGGTGACATGGGATTGTATTATTGCTAAGTTTTTAAAGTGTGTGTGCTTAGATAGTACCCTTTAGTTGCTAAGTGCGAATGAGGCTAGTAATGTAGCATGTGATGTTTTTGCCAGCTAAGTTATGGGCTATAGGTTGTTGACATCAGGTATTTTGATGTAATAGTAATTCTCATGGTTTAGGAAAAATATAAGTTTAGAGATGTAATATTAGTAAACTAAGAATGAAAAGAGGTAGATCATATGTTTAGTGAGGAAAATATGTTGTCGAAAAGGGTATAAGTATATGACGATGATCGCTGAAGCTAGATAAAGTTAAGGATGGTATTTATTAAGGGAGTGTCTAGGAGAAGTTACCATGTTTAGATATATTTTATTTAGGTGAGGTCGAGCATTCATGTGTAGCTGTTAGAGTAAAGAAATTATGGCTTAGTCTTTAAGGAGGAGTTTAGCATTTATGTTTACCGTTATATCTCAAACTTTATAGTAGAGTGATTGCGGCTCAGTTTAGACTTTATTAAATTCGTCCACAGACTTAGAACAATGGCTTAAATATAAGAAGGATATAATAGAACAATAAATCGAGTCAAGGTCTCAGATTATAGTGGTGATACAGAACAACACTAAGGTACGAAGATGCCCAATCTATTCTTATCTTGGTACAAACTTTTGTACTTAATATATCATGACATCTGCTCATGCCTTAAAAGTCATCTCTATGATCATATCTCATATTCATGCACTTTATATAGAGAATCATGTATACTCCCAGTTTATAGTATAAGGAGTTCTAGTACACTCAGAAGTACAAATCATATTCCATGAATTTATGAACTCCAAACTCAGGTTATATAGCTCATGACTCATGTACTTATTCTTACAGTAGGCTCAAATCCCAGAGCTCATGATACACCCTTAATGACCAATGAAATTCAGATTACGTCACGTATGTCCTCCATTTAGATCTCTTTAGTAAAATCTATGCCTTTGATACTCTATTTCTCAGGCCTCAGTTAATTGTCAAAGTTATGTATAGTATTATTTTATGCTTCAGGTCCTCATGTTCTAACCTTTTAGTGATCTCTCCATATGAAATGATAGTAGTTATGAACAATTATTTAGATAGAAGAGGGCAAATATTTCTTTTTGGGGAAGGATTATTGTATGTTTTTTTTTATCTAAGGCTATAAGTGTGAAAGAAGATTGAGAAAAAGCTTATGGTATATGTCATGTCATGGTTAGCTAAAAATTTCATATGTATCTTCTTAGGGATAGTGGATAGAAGTTTTTATTGATAGAGGTATTAGAGAATATGAGAAAGATGCTTTAGTGGGTTGGTATTTTGGGAGTTCACATGTGGCTATAATGATAGGCTTGAAGGTCATGTTGGTATATAAGTGGATGAATGCATTATACACTTGTGAATTCTTAGTAAGAGGTTAAAGTTAGTTGTTGGAGTGGTAAAAAGGATTATTCTTGAGATGAGTGCTATAAAAATGTATGAGGTATTGAATTTCTGGTTTAGAGTAGCATTATGGTGTTATGTGTTGTACCTATTAATTTTGAGTTAGGTTTGAGCATAGTACGAGTATGTAGTTCAACTCAGACTCTGGCTGGAATGGTTATATATACCCATGTGAGAATCATAAGTTGCATCAGATGAACCTAGTTTTTTTTAGAGGAAAAGCATAGTTGAGGGAGTATTTGAAAAGTATGGCTAAGCATTAAAGTTAGCAGTTTCATTGTCTAAGGCATAGTAATTCTATACTAGCTTATGATTTATATGCCTATATTCTATGTTATAGAGTTGTAGCTATGTTATGATTCCTTATACAGATATCTCACTCAGATCATGCCTTAAATTCTTTACTCCCTAATATTATTAGAACTTTCTAAAGATGGTATTGAAAAAAATACTCCAGTTGGGTATAAACTTTCAGTATAAGTCAATTCGTATAGCCAGCGATTCAAATTAATAGTTAGACAAATAAGATCTTATAGTTTTCCCTATTTCTATCTAGTTATACTATCCGAAGTTTCTTGAATATTGCCATTTATGAGGTAATTCATTCATGTCCATGCAAGTTATAAATTCAGTCCAGTCCATGCATCATATCTATGATCTACATACTTAGTCATGATTCAATTCATAAGTGTTCTGTGAATGATCTCAGTTTTCTAGGTATTCCAGTTCCAACATTGTAATACCCCTTACATGACCTTAGTCTCGTTGTCTTATAATTTGTGATTACATAATGTGATTGGCGATGCTATGAAGCCCTCTTCCTTTGATTCCTATGCGTTTTTCTTAAGTAAGCTACTTAGGAAGAAGAAACCAATATACACACTAAGTATCCCTATATTTTCTCTACGAATTCAGATCCAGTGTGAGGTAATGGTTTTCCTTAAGAGATTCTCTCATTTCCTGTCTCAGTTATATAACCATCCTCATGTTATAAAATGTAGTCATAAAACAATCCAGTTCATTCCATGTATCACATTTCAGATTTAGTTACTTAATCATGATTTAGCTAACAAGTACTCAGTACATGATCTCAACTTTCCTAGTATCTCAGCTTCACCAGTTTCATTCGAGTATGAATAATTCCAAGGAGGAGATATTGTGACACCCCAAAAATCCAAGACAATTATAGAACCATTCTTTAAGTTCATTCAAGATCAAACCTCTTGTTTTGGTAGTTTTAATAGTGATTTAGATGCATGTTATGGTCACAAATAGCTTCTCGCTTATAGGCAAGTGAAAACATCCCTTAGAGATTATGTTTTTGTAAAGAATATACCGATTATCATCTTCAAACGAGCATAACTTTTGGTGTAATTATAATTTCTTACCTCAAGACCCACCAACAAATACATAATTGAATTATCTTTCCAACTATACTAATTTTTCCTTAATCCGATATCGGGGCTAAAAATTATGGCCACACTACTGAAGCACTATCAAAGCTTCCCAAACTATGACTCATAATGTCTCACTACGGGTCGTTATGAGGCAGTCATAATTTGGGAATTAAAGGATAAAAATGGATTTCTAACTACTACTCAAGCCATGACTCGTAGCCATACCTTACGAGTCATGACCTAAGTCGTTGGGATGACTTCCAAATGTTTTCCAGATGATTTGTAAGGGTTTTTTGGTCTTTTCCCACTCTTTTTACCCTAAAACTACGTCATTTCACCCTCCCAAACAACAGTTATCAAACTTAAATATTAATTTAATCTATAATAACTTAGAACTTATTCATCATAGAGCAAAAATGGGTGATTTCTTATTCGCCAAAGGAAACTAGGGTTCTTCAAGTGCAAGTTCAACCCTAAGAAGTTTATCCAAGGCTTCTAAAATCAGGTATGCAAAGTATTTATCAATGGGTTCCTTTCACCCATTGAGTCCCAAAATCATCTTTCTTTGTTCAAGTATGAATTTTTAATCTTTTTTTGCAAAATTATCCATGTAAATCATGAATTTAATCTATGTTTTCTTAGTAATTCGAATTCAAGCCATGTCAGCAAGTGTTCCCATATATTAGGTTATTTCATGCTTTAAATTTCAATTATCCATATCATATTCAATTAATCCTATGTTAAAGTTACCAAGTTATGAATTAAACCATGAGAACCGGTTGTACTCTCAATTTTAATACATCCCCATGTTCAAATTCATGTGCCTCACTCGTTCATCGAAATGTATTATGTTTTGGGACTCTAAATTATGACTTTCTACCAATGTTTTAAGTGATATTATCTTATTTTTGTATTATTTAGTGCTGGTGGGTTATGAACCCTCGATACCTATGTATTTTTTTAGCATATTTCCATTTTCAAGTAATAAGTTAGTCTGAATCATAATTTTATCACCATATTTATATCATTTTTTACAATGAACTCTCCAGTATGATTTCATGTTAAATATATCAGTTCACATGTTCTTGATTTCTTCAAGATTATGCATGGACTATTATTTTCAGAATACCATGACCTAAGCTTATCATATTAGTGCATGCACCAACTTGTGTTTCAGTGTCTTTCAGTTGGGAGTAGGATATAGCATCGACTGAACCTAGGGATGGGCGCTCACCCTCCAGTTAGAATTGAGTCCTTAGTAGCAGTCCCTAAGTTCCAAAACTACGTATCCAACATAGGATTATGTGATATCACCTACCAATTTAGGGCTGACACTCTCTCAAGGGTCACCTACCAGTTTATGAATTACTCCCTGGACTTTCGGGAGATCAGCCTTATGGATCCACATCATCAGCCAGTATTACTACTCATGTCAAGGTGCTGACACCCTTCCAATTGGGGTTATAAGTTGGAACCTGATTAGCTCAGATTGGGGTATGTCAGTTACATGATAGCTCCCACAGTTTCAGTCAGTACTCAATCTAAATAAGTTTAGGTTTGCTTGACCAAGTAATAAGATTTTTAGTTATTCAGTCAGTCAATTTTACAGATTATTTCAGTACATGCCTTGGTCTCGCATTTATCTTACATGTTCATGTTTTCATGCTTAGTATCCTTGCATGATCCTCAGTTTAGTTTTACAACATGTTCAGCTTTACAAGAGTATTACATACAGTATTCATGTTTCTATAGCTTCCCAACTGACAAAATTATTTTTCAGCTCATGATTTACAAAACTCATTATGACTTACAGTTTTCACGTATAAACATGTTTTAAATATATGTTTAGCAAATAACTTATATCCTCAGTTTTAAAGCATGTTTTAAATATTTCATGACTTAATGCATGTCCCTATATACTTAGTACATACCAAAGTAATTACCACATATATGCTTTTGTGGCTATATTCCTTTATGATCTAGGTACAAGATATAGTCCATACACCAGGGTCAGACTGTTCTCAGCATTCTGCCAGCTGGTGATGAGTTCTCTTATTTCGGGGACTCCAGTTAGTTGTAGTTCATGTGCTTTATTGTTATTATGCTTGTGTATTGATTTGTAGTCGTTGGAGACATATCCCAGCCACCTATAGTTAGCATAGAAGAGGATTCATAGATAGCCAGTCAGAGTCATGATATGTAATTCAAGTTCTTTCTTTATTTTTATTATGTTGTAAACTTTATATGTATTACATTCATTAAGATTTTATCATGATTATGTTTTCACTTAGCAAATTTATCTTTTATTTAAATTATAAATCAGTTTCTCAAGAAGTATGTTAGCACATGAGTTAGCTTGGGATCTCTTGTAGTTCTAACCATCGTTTTATGATTACGGGGTAGTTTTACATCGTGACAGTTTTATACCTAGTGTATCATGATTTGACGTTTTTAGGGGATTTAAAGAGGCCCTATCTTAGTATAAGGTTATAGGATCCTATAGTAATTGATTATTCAATTTGTTGACCTTATATTGATGTGAATTATCTTTTATTGGGACATTTAGTGATTTGGGGCGATGTCCTCCGATTAGATCCTTATAGTTGCTTTATGCTTTTGTTTACCTTAGTCTCCCAAGTTTTGGTGTTGATATATTGTTGGTTATATTTATTATTGGGCTCTAGACAATGGTTACGATATACATTAGACAACAGGTTAGTATTCTATCCTTTGAGAGGATGTGGTTCTACTTTATAAACAATTTGACGCTTAATTTTGGATTATTTCGATATTGGTGATATCATACATGTATTTATACATATTTACATATTTAGTGGTATGTTCCGACTAAAACCTTGCTCTTACTACTATTTTTCAAAAAGGATTTATTTCCACTTTTTTACTTTAAAAAGGTTTCTGTTAAAAACAACAGTCGTACCCCCTTCTTATTGAATTATGATAATAAAAATAAATATATTTATTTTGAAATTAGATTGAGTTTTTTTTTTGGTCCATTAGTGATCCACTCTTTTACCACTACTTATCACTTGATTCGAGGGATATTTCGACTTATTCTACATTATTATACCATTTTAGTTCTAGATTAAATATTAGCTAATAGATTTACAAATTTATACTTATTTAGGCTTGGTTCAAGTCGAGAAACCTTTACACTCTTATTTCTCTATGATATTTGATAAGGCCCACAGTGCACCACTAATTAAAGAATGAAAAGGTCCCTGTCAAATATAGAAACCCAACTAGGTTGGGGTAGATCCCATAGGGAATAGGCTAGAAATCCTTCTCAAACTTATGAAAATCACCAGGGAGTGCGGGAAAGTAATTAAGGGGGGGGGGGGATTTTTTGAAATATAAAGAAAAGGAGAATTAGTTACTCTTGATTGTAAACAATCTAAGACAAACACTAGGCTTGTGCTCCCCCTGACTTCTAAACATAGTACATTTATCGTGCACTGTCTAACTATTCTAATTCCTGGCATGTAGGATCTGATAAGTTATGTACCATCAACTATCTTTTGGACTAGTTGATGGATTTCACCCTTTACCTTTTGCGTCTCAGTATGTCCCATTCTAACCCTTAACCTAGATCCCAGTTAACTATTACCTTTTAGGTCTCTAGTTTGTAGATAATAGTTAACCATCTTACGTAGATAATACCTATTAGCATGGATCGATAGTTAATATTCAAATTACTCTTTTTATCTTCTTTTCCTAGTCATTACTCCTTTATTGGAGTAAGTAGTAAAAATCTAGGTGTGATCTTAACATTAGTCACCTCTATGAAATCAATAAGAATGAAGAAAACCCAATACATGCAAGAATATTTATCTAGAATGACTTGACACTTTCTCTACTTCATTAATCTGCTAAGGTTCTAACAACCCTAGCTAAGGAAATTAGCTACTCATAGTTATGAGATCAATCATGGAATCCACAGAAAAAATTATAGAATCAATCTCACAATAATGAAATGTTAAATCCCAAAGTCTTAAATTGAATAGCAAACTAAAAGCAACAAGATGTTTGTGAACTTGGCCCCAAAGGGCCTCCTTCTGACTCAATCAATATGTTAATTTACATAATGAGTACACGCCTAAAAGGTATTTATAAATTACAAGAAACCCTAGAAATCAAATACTAACTAAAATTGAAAAACTTAACTAATTGTACATAAAAAGACTTAGAAACATCATAGGACTGTATTTGGGATACATGGAAATCCTAGGAAACGATTTCAGAACGATCCAAAAAAACTGAGGTTAGTGTCCACTGACCTATATCCATATGTGGTCTGCCAGTAGGCGCATGTAACATATGCAGTCTATATGTAGACCAATGTAAGTTTTAGAAAAATTTCATGCACTATTCATTCTCAGGATCTTGGATTTCTAATACTTACCTTACCCACATAGGTTCAGCATGTACTACATGTGGTCCACATATAGACGTATGTAAGTTCCAAATTCCTACCATTAAATAGATAATTGAATTAACTTTCCAACGATACAAATTTTTCATTAATTCGATATCGGGGTGAAAAGTATGGCCAAATTACTGCAGCACTGTCAACCCTTTAGATCTTCACGTCTTGGAACATTCTTTGGCCACATATGCCTGGTAAGTGCCACATACACCCAAATATGACCAAGTAAGTGGTAAAAATATCACTTTTCATATTTTTCATGAATTTAGCATTTGAAATCAAATTTCCTACAAAACACTCCAAAAATACATCAAATCTAACAAAATAGCCTAAACTACATGCATACTGTCTAAGTTTAAGCATAGTAAGTGCAATATTTCTATAGCACATCAATATTAGATGGAGCAGATTCGTTAAGATTGTTATTGAAAAACCAGGCTTGGGACCGGACAATATATATGAATATTTAGAGTCCGTTGTTGGTATCCCTTAGGTTCTTTCCAGTGAGCTATCGAGCCCTCGACCCAAAGGAGATGTATATGCTTGGTATAATTTGGCACACGATTGATATGACCCATTTTACATTGCATTCATTCATCCATATGCATTGGATATCCCAGCATAATTATTTGGCACTTGTAACTATCGATTTTATTAGAGGCTGTATAGGTATATGTTATGGTTGTTATTTGCTTCTATCTTCTGAGCTTATGGGTGACCAATTAGGTTAATGATTGTTTAATCTTGCTAGTTACTTTATTGTTTGGTTATTATTATTTAGTCCTTGGTAGGTATGGTTTTGAGTTCCCTTATTCTTTATTATGGTAAGATTGATTATCGTTAAACTATCTTATAATCATGCATATTACAATGAAAGACCTTGGTTATGCTAGTTATAGCTCGCATATTATTTATGATACTTGAGTTAGTAGACTATATCATTTAAAGTAGCATCTATAGGTTTGGTTTTTGGTATAGCATTGTTATATATATACACACACATACTCTTCTCTAGCCATGATTTGTCATTTTCTTTTTTCCTAGTACTCTTGTAAATTATACATACCTTTCTCCCCTCTACTATGGTATATGACATATCTTTTCCTTTATCTTACTGTCATATATTGGCATCTACTTATGGTATTGCGCTTTGCCCAGTTATTGATAATTTATGATAGATTATCCTTATTGCTTCCTAGGTATTATTATGCTTAGTGTTATACATAGCAGTTTATAATTCATATTTTACAAGTGATTTATACTTGTATTATCTTTGTAGCTTAGTCGACTGCTGCCTATTAATTAACACTTGTTTGATACTCATACTATATTTCTATAGTTGTAGATCAAAGTACGAGTTCTCACCATTGATGTATGCATTACATGAAGCAACCATGGATTAGAGATTTAGGTGAGATCTTGACATTCACAATGTTACTACTCTCTCTCTCATTGTTGGATTGATCAATATTTTGTATTTTTGAGAAGAATTAGTATGTATTTATTCTGCATCTTACTTGGTACATTTGTTGTATTTGAATCTCTTGTACTAAATTTATCAGGTATTTTGATCAGAATTATTTCCTTCTGTCATGACCCGAACTGGGGCCCTGTCCATAACGGACATCCCGAACCATGAAGGCCCGGGCGTCCTTATCTATCTGGTAATCATGCACAACATTCATATAATAGAGGAAAAATATGGAATTATTTAACAGAAGGAATCATGGTCATAAGTCTGATATAAATTCAACAAGGGTAAATAAAATCCAAAACCATCTAATGACATCTGAAAGTCATCTACGAAATCTCTACTACATAACTAATAACACTGTCTGCAAAATGGGACAAGGCCCCCAGTAGAACAAAACCATAACTAATAATAAATGTCTGAAAATAACTAGGCCTTTTGAAATGTAAAAGTCTCACTGACTAGACCCTGCACTTCTGTCTGAAGAAATCTACTGCTTATCAGGACCCCTACACTGTGCCTCAGAACCTAGAAAGTAGAGGGCGGGTCAATACAGATGTACTGGTACGTAGAGTAATCTAAAATAAAGCTTTTAGTATAAATAAAATAGTTGAGAGCCAGTCATAAAACATCACATACGATATAAATTCCAAAACACATGGGCATCTTTTATCATTATAAAACTTTTCTATCAATGCAGCCTCTGATCTTTGTATTACTCCTATGTTAGGTGTAACTCCCTTACAAGTCTGATATTCCATAGGCTATATAGAATCCACCATTGACTCAGCGGGGAAGCCCCCAACCTAAGTGTGCCGTAAGGGTTGTAGTGTCTGAGTCTGATACGCCACAGGGCACTAGGCCAGCGTATAATATATACCGAGATCGGCAAATCACGATTTTAGAAAATGAGTTTTCTGAACTCGTGCCCTCTTCGGGGAACCACCTAATCTCTCTTTATTCCCAATTTTAGTTTGTTTTGAAACATGCATCATTCTAGTTTCAAAAATCTAAAAATTTGATTTCAAACATCCATTCTATTCTGTTCTGAATTAACATGACATTATCTGAGTTGGTGTCGTCACACCAAGACTTGCAAGTCCTTTTTCTGTGCCATTATACATCATGCATGATTTTTTCATCAAAACTCAATTCAGACCACCCAAACATGTAAATAGTATAAAAGATTTCATGTTCCGAAATATAAGTCAAAATTATGCAAGAATTCTTCAAACATATGGTGGTCATGTGCTTTTGAAAAAATCACGCACTCTTTTATTATATGTATATCAACATTTTTATACATACACAACCTTCTCTTTTGATTCCACAATCATGTTCGAATCATAGAATAAATCAAGATCTTTCATATTATGCTTTTCAAAACAATCTATATCATAAGAATAATAGAAAAAATCATAACAAGAGAGGGATTCACTATAGTTCATGCTCTCAATTGAATATTCATCCTTAAACACATGCATACATATTATAGAATTTCAAATCAATTTGGGAAAAGGATTTAAGACTAAAACAATGTTATTGAGACTTCTAAAACATGATTATAAATCATAAATCAAAAACTCTTTTCTTAAAATCATGATTTCTATGCCCATGAGATTTTTAGGAAAACCCCACGTACCTCAATTTAGGAATTTGATGAATGATTCTTGAAGCCTATGGTTTGGGGATTTCAAATCTTCAATTAGTTTCAAAAATCCACGGTTGAATCTTGAGTTATTTGGGTTTTTAGTTTGAAACCTTAGAGAATGTTCTTGAGTAATTTAGATGATTATGAATGTATTCTGGTGTCTTTGGGATTAAATCTCATGCTTAAGCTGATAAGGGGGTGGAAAATATCAAATGTACCCTTAATGAGATGGAATAATAATATAACTAGAAGCACAATTTTTTAGGCCACCACAATACGGAGCCATCGCGTTGTCCCTCTGGTTGGGACCTGGAGTTTCAGTGCGATGCACCACAATCATGCTAGGCTACTGGAATTTAAAAAATGTTAAATAGACCCCCTGCGCGACGCGCCAAGATCCAAAATGACGGTGTTCTACAACTAGGACATAAATTAGCCATAACTTCTTACCTGGGTATCGAATTTGGGAGAATCTTATATTGACGGCAAGATCATTCAATTTTCCATATGATAAAAAGTTAAAATTAGGAAAATTATATATGGTTTAAACTTTACTCACTTTGGAAGTTAAAAAAATAAGACTAAGTCTCTTTGACACCATTTTAGTCATTTAACTCTAAGAGCATATTACCATGAGCTAACGCATTGACGATGAGGGGCATTTTACTTTCTTAGCATTGCTTCCACCTTTTTTTTAGTTCGTTACTTTATATTCTAGACTATAGGTTGGCTTACCTACTAGTGGGTTAATTTAAGTGTTATTCTGACTTGAGAAAAATTGGCCCATGACAAATTAGTACTAGATCCAGGGTTCACCAATGTCATGGGTGCAAGAGCTAAGTATCTAGAAGAGCCTTGCAGATTGATACAAAGATAACTGCATCCTATTTTCAGGAGGGTATAGGGCATATTTAGGAAGTTTTATTCCTTGATTCATTGTTATGTGTAGATTATTTTATGAATCTTTAAGTAATTTTTTTACTCTACTCTATTCTAGATAGATAGCAAGAGGTTTTAGATAGATGTAGATGGGATTTTTGAGCCTGTTACCATAGTTTTAACAATGTCTGGTTGGATATTTAGAGATTAATACCATGCATCTTCACCATCATCTAGAAGGTCTAGGTCTAGATTAGGATCAAATTGAGTTGGTTATTGCCTCAGGTTATTAAGATTTAGTGTTAGGGATTTCAAGTCTTTTTCTGGATACTTTATAGCTGGAGGTGATGTTTGGTACATCGAGTGGTTCTTATACCAGAGTTGGGTTTAATGATGTTCATTAAGGTTCTCTTTGAGTTTCATAGCATGAGATTTGGTTTCTTGAGTGGGATAGACATACTTCTATGTTATACCATTCAAAGAATGGGATGGTGCATTGATTTATAAGAGAGATAGTTTTACTACTTTGCCTTACGATGGAGTAGCTACTAGAAGATGAGTCCTCTTCACTTTAGGTTATGGATCATGTGAGGACTATAAATATGACATGTATTAATACATATGGAGGTACTGATAAGAGGCCTTGCCAGCAGTACAGTGCTAGTGGTATTTAATCCAAGAGTAGAGATCCTCCTAGTATAGATCACCATCACTTATAGACTATCAAGTCTGTATAGGTAGAACTTTAGATTATAGGTGACTCTCATATATGTTGTGGTGGTCCTAGAAGGAAAAGTTTAGGTCAAACATCATGAGGTATTCAGTCTAGGTCTTCAAGCTGTGGCGGCTATTCTTGATCGATAGTATGGTACGTTAGTGATTTCCAGGGGCATTTTATGATTGTGGGGAGATTTTTCATCGATCTAGGGAGTACCCATGGCATGATTTGTCAATTCATGTAGGATCAACACATGTTCTTTTTCTAGTCTAGGGATTCTAAGTTTTCTTATGATTGCTTTAAGAGTGACAATTTTTGCAAAGAGTGATCTAAGAGTTAGTTGGTTAGCCAATTAGGGTTAGATTGTATTTCTCACCAGGTTAGAGCTTTAGAGGTTTGTTAAAATTGTAGAGATGTCAGTTATTGTCCAGAGAGTATCCCTAATGAAGGATTACTAATTAGTCAGAGCAGTCAAATAAGCCTCTTAGGAATATGGAACCTTCAGTCAAAGTGCACTTAGCAATTAGTTAGTTGATTAGATACTTAGTTCGAGCTTAGTCATATTTGGATTCATGCTTTTTTCAGAATATCAAGGACTATAACTTTGGATCCTATTAATACATGTCCGATTTCATTTACTATCTTTTAGTTTATATTTAAGTTGAGTTGGGGTTTTCATACCCATCAATGATTTTCTGCGTTGAGATTACTGTACCTATTGTTGTAAGCCTTTATGCAGATTTTTGTGCTTATCTTACTAACACTAGCAATATTTTATTCAGGTAGTGGATTAAGAGGGTCGATATTGTGTTTTTCATAAGGTGTAGCGCTTGGATCAAAGTTTCAATTCTTTTGCATACTGGCTTTTTGTGATCTTAAAGTGGTACTATTTTTTTTATTTTGTTTCACCTCTACCTTATACTGTGGTTATTATCATTGTCATTTTAACTTGATTGATTATTACTTGATAGACGATTAGAATAACATTATCTAGTTAGTGTTTTATTTCTTGTGATTCTTTTCCATTTGTCTTAGACGACTAGCTTAGTTGGTTGATTTCCTTTATGTTAGTAAGGGAAGGTCATATGAGGCATCTGTTGCCCAAATGCATATTTCTATGATTTATACATATAACTGTAATTGCAGTCTGATACAATGTATTCCCCTCCCAGGGACTCACTATGAGGGTCTGTCCACAAATCATATATTCCATATGTTGGCTTGAGTCAGGGGAAACTAGAGCATGACATTCCAGCTGACTCCAAATAAAAATGATGCCATAAAGATAGGTACACTACAATGTTTGGGCTCACTCTAATGGTCTGTTCTCGATCCTGTACACAGAATTACGTCGAGTGAATTTGCCAAGACAAACCTATATACCCTCCCATCATTAATGTATATTAATTAATTCCTTAAAGGCCTATGACATGTGATTAATGGTAATAATCATTTAAATAATACATATAAGTCAAATATTCTATTGATATTAACTATTATTCATAACTTATGATATGTATGTCTTGCGGCCTATGAAATTTTAAATAAAGAGACTTACAATAAG
Source organism: Capsicum annuum (assembly GCF_002878395.1). NCBI lineage: Eukaryota > Viridiplantae > Streptophyta > Magnoliopsida > Solanales > Solanaceae > Capsicum > Capsicum annuum. The sequence continues at coordinate 90,691,314 of NC_061122.1, forward strand.
ATGAAATATTGAGAAGAATTGACAGAAAAAGGAAAATATGGATGCTTATAAGCTTGATGGTAGGGCGATGGAATGATATGTGAGAAAATATAAATATTCTATCCTTATATTTCACGAGAGTTATATCAATGTTGATGAAAAGAAGTACATGATGTAGGGTGGCGCTTTTGTGGAGACGGAGGTTTTAGACTTACATACCTTGATTACAGGACCTTTGAACTTAATATGGATTATCCACCTTATACATTAGGTAATATACACAAGAATAAAGTGGTACAACCGTTAAAAATAACCAAAAAGGTATTCAAGCTATGTTTGCAATATGTCAGCAATTTGGCGAGCGACTTGCTCGTTAGGCTCTTTAATACACATGCTCCTTTCTGCTGCTTATTCTCTTATTACATCCATATGGTAGACACCTAATTAATATTATTCCAGCATCTAAAATAGTATGGAACCAGCAAAATAATCCACCCAAACTAAACGGGCAGCGTAACCGCACAACGACCAAAAACACGACGAATAGTCACTTACTCATATTCCAGGACCAAAACAGCCACAACCAACACCAACAACAAGGATTCTAGCGTTTACATACGACAGTACATATAAAAAAATCTCCAAAAAGCTCAACACAATAATAATTATCCAAAATCAAGGCTTCCGATTACTTTTCAATGAGTTTGTACAACAATTATGTCTAGAAGCGTGTCTATCTCTACCAAGTCTATAATCAGTTGATGGGGAGAACTTTACCTTAAACTTACTGGAATTTTTTAACCAAGACAATAAATTTTCAGTAACAAACTTTTCTCTCCACAACAACACCTTGAAACAAAATGAAAACAAGTCAAGATCACAACTATATTGCTCAAAGGGGTGGCTAAGGAGCTGCTTGCTCCAAGGGCTTCCCTAGACCCCTCAACGTGTATGACCATAATATGAAACTACTTGTATGTTATAATCACAATAAACTACTTAAAAATACATACCTTTAATCCTTGGAAGATTTGAGAAAATGATAAACTCTAAGAGAGAAAGAAAGAGGCGTCCTTGCTTCTCTTAAGAGGGAGAGAATTTGCTTAATATTTATCATGTTGAATAATCTATGAAATGGGAAAATTATATATATGTATGTACTTTATAAGGTCATGGGTCTTGGGCCTTATCCATGACCCTAACCAAGCCTATCGAGTTGCTAAAATTTGGGCCACAAATCAACAAATAGACGATCCAACTATTAGCCATTTTCGATCATTTTTGGCCTTGTTCTTAAGTAGGTGACATGCCTTTTTGTACTAATTAATTTATCCATTTTATATGATATAGGCTACGTACAATGTTAACTCAATTAAGTAGAACATTGAAAGAAACAACTTAACCACGTAGGAATCCAAACACATAGGTCATCTACATTAGTAGGTGAAACATTTAACTCACGCACTTTGTCAATTTTATTTCCTTCCAAAACCTTATCATCTCTAAATAGTCCCTTCATTTTTGCAACCTTGATACTCAAACTTTAAGATTCATAAAGATCTCCTTTTCTTTTGAATACCGATTAATCTCGTCGACATAATATAATCATAATCATATGACTTAGCCGTTAGCGGTACTCCCTAGGATAGTGTCTTATTCAAACTTACATATACTATTAATGTAGAAGTTGAATTAATGAATTGACTGTCTTTCTGGAAAATAGACTCAAATACCTTTATAACTAGCAGGTAGTACCCTTTCCAACTCTTCATATACTGGGAGATATGCTTATTAAAAGCTACATCATTTGTTGAATCATTTAAAGTGATTCTCTACAAAGTATCCCTTCTTACTTAAACTTTTATTTACAACTTCCTTCAACCTAAAACTTCATTTATCACTATAAACACTTTAATGTATAGGTTTATCAAAATAATTATCCCTTTGTATCTTCACTCTCTCAATTTCACATGAATTCATACTAGTCATATGTTAACAAAGACTATGGGTAGTACATTATCCCCCTAGTGACATTCATCCTCGAATGTAGGCTATGGTTCAAAATGAATGTTAACTCTTGTATTTGTCCCAACTTTAGCCAAATTTTGTTTTATAGATAGGACGATCCAAGACCTATCAACTAACAAAAATATACATATACAAGCCTCAATAGGCTTTCCAATCAGTGTAGTATATGAAACAATCAAATAACGAGCAAGGCTTTGCTTTACCATATAAGGTGATTGTGTAACATGACATAAGTTGCAATCCATATGAATACTCTGACATGCAGCGTGATGTATGGAATTTGTGAATTCGTACACTTGAGTCGAACTACTTAATATATTAACCTTATATACAAGTGCATATGAAAATATGACTCATTTAAAGAGGAAACATGATTTAAATTTTTTTATAGGTCCCTAAATCAAATGCTGATACTTTTGCAAGTCCTTAGATTCCAATGAATTTAATATTATAACCACTACTCTAATAGAGACTCTCTCGCCCATAACTTTTACACATGATAGTCAAATATGATTATTATAGTCCTTTCAACAGATAAGTCCCTTGTAAATTTAATGTTCTTTATACTGTTGGCATATGCATACTCTGTTGAACAGTTTCATAATGTAGACATCTGGAAAACTATGTGCAGTTCTATGGGTAAATCTATTCACTATTATAAAGCCCACATATCTAGGGCTCAACTTGATTTTTTTTTATAACATGAAACGTTTCCTAAGTAATACGTTTCTGAGTAACATTCAGAACATGAACTTTAAATCTTTGGGCCGCATATAGATATAAAATCTCTACCAACTTTGACGAGTCATATGTTTCTTTTGTATCAATTATATTCGGCAAACCAACCAATTGATTTCTGTGATGATGCCTAGAAAGGTATTCAATGATATCATTAAACTATTGGAGGGACAATAATAACTCTTTGTAGGTTCACTAAAGGAAGACTATACTTCCTATTCTTTGTAACCAGAAGGCTCAAGTCCTTGACAACCAAATAAACAACTAGATAGGGTACTCTACTTAGCCTTCTTTCTAGGGATAAACTTACCCTTACCTATGTACTCAAGTAGGTATGCATAAAATGTCATATAAAATATAAGCAAATAAGTTACGTAAACTCCATGGCACATAAGAAAATGAGCACGAAATAGCACTTAATAATGTGAACTAGTAAGCCAAAAAAAGGCTTTAACCTATGAACATGTGAGCCTTATAGGTATATGACCGACGACCAAGTAAACTATAGAAAATATGCAAATACTCTATAAGGATCAATTCATATTAGCACGTGAACTATTATGTAGCATGTACGTCAATCGGCTAAAATCTCATATGTAAACAAAAGAACTATGATGCTAAATTTATAACACAATCTTATAAGCAAGGGGGCTGAAAAATTACTTAACACAACGAGGTCATAGAAGTATATAATGTACAATTAACTTAACAATGAAATATGAGCATGTGATATATAATGCTTGAGAGGATAAAGCGATGAATATATAATATATATACAAATGAAAATATGACATGTAAACAAATGAACTTTTGACATTTGAACATAGGTGATCCGTATAGAGTATGCGTCCTACTAATTGCCTATCTGTGGAACAAGTAAGTAAACGTAGTTAACAGAAGTAAACTGAACAAAGTGTTTTTACGTGGAAAACACCCGGCTCAAGAAAGGTGTAAAAACCCACGACCTGTACCTCTACAAGATTTAACCCAACTTCACTAAAATACTTGAGCCTCAACAATCAACAAAATTACAAGACATCTTGTAACCTAGGAATTAAAACTTCTAACTCCTATTACTACAAAAACACTAATCTTCCTAAGATAAGTGTTCCCAAGTCTTTGAGTTCCCAAACTTGAAGACGACAACTCCTAACTTAGTTTATAGATTAAATAGACTAGAATCAAAGACTCATTACAATACCAGAACCTAACTACTACACAGTTTATGACCTACTAAGTAAGAGGTTTGGTTCTTCTTCAAGTATGAATGCCGATTGTTGATTGACTTTTTCAGTACGTGCGTGAGTACTGGCTTTGAGTCATATTTACTGTATTTAAGCCAACTTGTGATAGAGTCCTTTTTGATGTTCAATTCTTTCTTCAGTAAAACTCTATCAGTTAATTCTTTTCCCTTTTGCTGCCGCCTCACCTTTCCTAGTTTTGATAGGATTCTTTTAATTCAAATCCGCTTCTTACTGAACTCTTTGATCAACCTGACTTCTTCAAGACTTCTAGTCTGATCTAACTCAGCTTCTGATGTAATCAATGTTATCTAAGTTTGTATTGAACACATAATCATATCATCCAAACTCCTGTGCCAGCTAGACTATTTCACCCTGGATGGACCAGCTTCTTCAATGTGTTTCATTCACATGTCTATCATCAAAACTCCTCATGCCCTAACAAATTCTCCCTTTTTGATAATGATAAACATAGTAGCTTCAGTATTACAGAATCCTGACATACTTAGAAGGAATAAAATAATAGAATCACAGTAAAATGAAATAGGTTAGTCCAATTGAGTTATAATCATTGTATAATCTGTTCTTCCCCCTTTTGACATCATCAAAAAGCCGAGACATTAAGTAAAAATTGTTTAATAATTCATGGACACTAGGGCTATCACTAAAACAAGCAAGATTCAGAGCAAGAGATAACTATGCATTGAATTAAGCATAAGTAGATCAAGTGAAGCAAAATAGGTCAATTTTAAACAAAAAAGATACAATTATTGCTACCCAGTAAAACAAAAAGAGAAACAAGGTAAAAAGGAGAGCATCATAGTGAATGGGCTTAAAGGATAAAGAAGGATTTTAATTGTAGGAGGTGGAGGGAATAAGGGAGGTCAACTTCCTAATGATATCAGTATTTTTAGCGCGTTTCTTATCCAAGATTTTTGTAAGGGATGCAATTTTATCTTCAAGAACCCTCTTGTCATCTTTATGAATAGCCTGGGCAGCTACCAATGCAGCTTGTGCGCCCTCTAGCTCACCCTGCTTTACCTCTAAGGCATTTTGTAACTTTTGCATAGGGTTGTCAGCATATCTCATGGTAGCAGGTAACCTTGCATGGTTCAGTTGTCCAATCACATCCTTAGTCATCTGTAAGGACCATACCTTGATAGGTACATGAAAATCATCAAAAATAGATGCAAGCCAGAACTGATAGGGCAGAGCATGACCATTTGTATTTTTAATAAGTACTCTTTGCATATGCTTAATGATGAGTAGGGAAAGGTCTATTAGAATCTCAGATTCTAATAGTTCCATCAAGGTAATATCAAGAAAACTTGCGACTATACGCCTTTTCTGTCGAGGAAAGATTATTTTGTGAACCACATCAAAATATAACTGATAGATAGAGGACATCTCATTTTTCATGACCCTATAATGAGATGAAAGAAGAGGATTCCTAGAGAATTTTCTACAGATATCAAGAGCGATGGAAGATTATCAAGAGGTGGCCAAGATTTCTTCACATAATGACACCAACCAGCAGTTGGAAAATTAAGAATTCTTCCCAGATCAGCAGGATAAAGATTGATGGTTTTGCCATGAACTGTGGTTGAAATCATTTCCCCAATTGCAAATCCATTGGTATAAAACTCATACACCTCATTTTTACCAAATCTTCTCTGATGATCATCTTGAAGAAATAAGGATGACCACCCCTGTTCTGTCAATTTTGAAACTAACATATCCATATAAGGACACCCAAACCCAGTGACAATTCTTTCTCTAGTCATCTTTCATTTCTAAAAGTGTAGAACATGGTCTGACTGAGAAGTGTTATCAGTGGTAGTATCAACATGAATATCATCATCAGAGTCAATGGAAGTAGGAGGAACAAGAGGAGTATCAAGAAAATAGCCTAAATCTGAGTCAGATGGATCAGAAGAACCAGGATGCCAAACTTGTTTCTTGGGATGGGAAGTAGATTTTGGAGAAACTTTAGTGGAGGTGGACCCTTGAACAGTAGTGACTTGTATTGTAGATTTTGAGGATGATGAGGGTTTGGGAGAGTACAAGGACTTTGAGGATTTTGCTATAATATTTTTAAGTTTTCTTTTGGAGTAGAGGAGAATATCAGGAGAGGGCTGACGTGGGGGAGTAGAAGCAGCAAACACTAATTTATTTTTACTTGCCCTATGTTCCTTTTCCAAATAAGCATCTTCTCTTTGTTTCTATCCCCAAGTATGTGGAGTTTGGGATGAATGGATGACAGGAGAAGATTTTACCTAAGTATCGATGTCAACATCAATGGGAAGAAAAGATGGTTTTGTTTTTAGAGCTGAGCATGGCTGTCTAGGGATAAGATCAGCAATGGGAATGTCGTTGCGATCAAGGATCTGAAGAGGAATCACAGGTAATGGTAAGGGTTTTGAAAAAAAAGAGGGTTTGAAAAAGGAGTGAAAAGATGGTTATGGTGGAGGTTTAAACAATGGGAAATTAGATAACTTGATAGGGATTTAAGGTTGGATAAGGAAAGGTAAAGTAATGTTAGGGTAAAGAATAATTTGGGTTGAAGGTTTTGTTTCAAATTTTGTGGAGGAAGGAGAGGATGAGAAAGACACCATATCTTGTTAGATTTTCAGAAGTTGAGAAAGAAGTGGAGATGGAAGAGAAAAGAAGGTGCGTATTTAAGATGGGTGAGAAATAAGTTGAAATATGAAGGGACTGTGATACAGAAAAGCATGTTGATGTAGAGGTTCTGCACTGATGGTAAAGGTCTGTCAGCTTTTTGATGAAGAGGACCGTTGGGTTTTGGCGGTTATAATCATGACAGAGTGAAACATGTAGATAACCTATTTCTCTTAATACTACTATAGAAAAAAATAATCATACCTTGTGTTCTGATTAGTCCATGACCACTCATTCCTTAATGATCCAGTTGATCTGCAAAAAATAACACATAATTATACCACCTTGCTTTAAAATATTAGAATTAGGATACACAACTAAATATGTAAGACTGAATTAATCAACACTCACTAAGGCATAGCATATTCTAGTCAATCATTGAGGGAGATTTATATAATTTTAATCATCCCCAATGCTAACCTATTTTTTTCAAAGTGTTCTCTACTTAAAGCCTTAGTAAATATGTCAGTAATTTGTTCCTCAGTTGAACAAAACATAATTGATATATTTTCTTTTTCAACATTATCTCTAAGGAAGTGATGGAGAATATCAATATGCTTAGTTCTCTTATGTTGGATAGGATTTTTGGCTGTCTATGGCACTTATGTTATCACCAAAAATTGGAACACAACCTACATCTACCCAAAAATCCATGAGTTGTTGATTGATCCACAACAACTGGGCACAGTATGACCCAGCAGCAATGTATTCAGCCTTAGCAGTAGACAAGGCTGAATTTTGCTTCTTTGTGGACCAAGTAATCAAACATGATCCTAAGAAGTGTGCCATACCTGTAGTGCTTTTCTTGTCCACCAGATATCCTGCATAATCAGTATCAAAGTATCCTACCAATATAAAGTTACTACCATTGGGATACCACAAGCCAAGATCACTGGTTCCTTTTAAGTATCTGAAGATTCTTTTTACAAATTTTAAATGTGATTCTTTTGGCATATCTTGAAACCTTGCACATAGCCCTACACTAAACACAATGTTAGGTCTGCTTGCTGTAAGGTGCAATAATAACCCAATCATACCTCGATACATCTTTTTCTCTACATCTGAACCTGTTTCATCAAAGTCTAACTTTGTGGCAGTAGGAATAGAAGTACTTATCTTTTCAGTCTCTTCCATAGAGAATTTCTTGAGAAGCTCTTTGAAATACTTTTGTTGGTGAATCATTATTCCTGAGGCTGACTGCTTTATTTGCAAGCCCAAAAAGTAATTTAGCTCTCCCACCATGCTTATCAGAAATTCATAACTCATGAGTTTGGCAAACTCATGAGTCATAAGCATATTTGTTGAGCCAAAAATAATATCATCCACATGCACCTGCACAACTAACAAATCCTTCCCATTAGTTTTCAAGAAAAGGGTATTATTAATTTTACCTCTGGTATGTCCATGTTCCAATAGAAATATGGACAGTCTTTCATACTAAGCTCTTCGAGTTTGTTTCAATCCATACAAAGCTTTGTCTAGCTTATAGACATAGTCTAGAAATTCCTTGCTTTTAAATCCTGGGGGTTGCTTAACATATACTTCTTCCTCGAGAATGCCATTCAAAAATGCACTCTTCACATCCATCTGATTCAAAATAAACTCCATTTAAGAAGAAAAGGAAACAAGTAGTCTTATAGCTTCAAGTCTGGCTACAGGAGCAAAGGTCTCATCAAAGTCAATTCCTTCTTCTTGATTGTATCCTTGAACCACCAGTCTTGCCTTATTTCTTGTGACTGTTCCATGCTCATCAACTTTATTTCTGTACACCCACTTAGTCCCAATTATTGATCTTTATTTTGGAAGAAAAACTAAGTACCATACTTTGCTTCTCTCAAATTGGTTCAATTCATCCTACATAGCCATAATCCAATCAACATCAAGCAATGCCTCAGTTACCTTCTTTGGATCTATCTCTGACATAAATTCCTTGTATACACACATACTTCTTAGTCCAGATCTTGTGGTAATACCAGAATTGAGATCAGTAAGTATATTTTCAATGGGGGTGTGAGCCTTGATATTTGAAATCTTTTGGGATCAATCCAAGTGAGCTGCTAGGATCACTGCTGATTTTTTGATGAGAGTCAGTTAATGGCTCAGTTTCCCCTATTACTATACCTTTAGCTTCAGTCCCCCTTGTAAAAATGCCTCCAGGTTTGACTATTTCAGTCGCTGGAATATGTTGTGCAACTTGTTCCTCAGTATCGCTTCCTTCCTGCAGGTTAGTCTTATCACAAAATTCATCAAACAACACATACATGATTTCTTCAACATAGTTGGATCTGTTATTCAAAACCCTATAGGCTTTACTATGTGGTGAATAACCTAAGAAGATCCCCTCATTACTTTTGGCATCAAATTTTCCAAGATTATCCTTACCATTATTGTGTATGAAATATTTGCAGCCAAAGTTCTAAAGGGATAAATGTTAGGCTTTCTACGTTTTAGTAACTCATAGGGAGTCTTGTCTAACATTGGTTTGATTATACACCTGTTCATAATTTATGCTGCAGTACTCATTGCCTCAGCCCATAGGTTTTTGGCAACATTTGCATCATTGTTCTAGCTATATCTTCCAAGGTTCTATTTTTCCTCTCCATAACTCTATTTTGTTGTGGTGTTCTAGGAGCTGAGAAGTTATGGTCTATTCCTTGTGATGAACAAAAATCCAAAAATTTTGCATTCTCAAATTCTGTTCCATGGTCAGACCTTATGGAAACAAATGAGGTGCCCAATTTCTTTTCTATTTTCTTGATGAAAATTTCAAAGACATCAAAGGCATCTTCTTGAGAGGCTAGAAACAAAGTCCAGGTGAACCTGGAATAATCATTAATAATTACAAATCAGTTAACTCTTTTCCCTTTTGCTGCCGTCTCACCTATCCTAGTTTTGATAGGATTCTTTTAATTCAAATACGCTTCTTACTGAACTCCTTGATCAACTTGACTTCTTCAAGACTTGTAGTCTGATCTAACTTGGCTTCTGATGTAATCAATGTTATCTAAGTTTGTCTTGAACACATAATCATATCATCCAAATTCCTGTGCCAGCTAGACTATTTCACTTTGAATAGAAAAGCTTCTTCAACGTGTTTCATTCACATGTCTACCATCAAAACTCCTAATGCCCTAACAAATTCCCCCCTTTTTGATGATGAAAAATATAGTAGCTTCAATATTACAGAATCCTGACATACTTAAGAAGGAATTAAATAACAGAATGACAATAGAATGAAATAGGTTAGTCGAATAGAGTTATAAGCATTGTATAATCTGTTCTTCCCCCTTTTGACATCATCAAAAATATAATCCATCAAGTAAAAATTATTTAATAATTCATAGCCACTAGGGCTATCACTAAAACAAGAAAGATTTAGAGCAAAAGATAACTATGCACTGAATTAAGTAGAAGTAGATCAAGTGAAATAAAAGAGGTCGATTTTAAACAAAACTATTTCAATTATTTCTACCCAGTAAAAAAAAGAGAAACAAGGTAAACAGGAGATCATCATAGTGAATAGGCTTAAAGGATGAAGAAGGATTTTAATTAGAGGAGGTAGAGGGAATAAGGGAGGTGAACTTCCTAATAATATCAACATTTTTAGCATGTTCCTTATCCAATATTTCTGTAAGGGATGTAATTTTAGCTTCAAGAACCCTCTTGTCATCTTTATGACTAGCTTGGGTAGCTACCAATGCAACCTGTGCACCCTTTATCTCACCCTACTTTGCCTTTAAGGCATTTCGCAACTTTTTCATAGGGTTGTCAGCATGTCTCATGGTAGCAGATAACCTAGCACAGTTCAGTTGTCGAATCACATCCTTAGTCATCTGCAAGGACCATACCTTGAAAGGTACTTGAAAATCATCTAAAATAGATGCAATCCAGAACTGATAGGGCAGAGCATGGCCATTTGTATCTTTAACAAGTACCCTTTGTATATGCTTAATGATGAGTAGGGGAAGGTCTATTGGAATCTCAGAATCCAATAGTTCCATCAAGGTAATATCAATAAAACTTACAACTGTGTGCCTTTCCTGTCGAGGCAAGATCATTTTGTGAACCACATTAAAATATGACTGATATAGAGGGGATATCTCATTTTTTATGACCCTACGATGAGAGGATAGAAGAGGATTCCCAGAAATTTTTTTATAGATATCAAGAGTGGATGGAAGATTATTAATAGGTGGCCAAGATCCCTTAACATAATGACACTAACCACCAGTTAGAACACTGAGAATTCTACCCAGATCAGCAGGATAAAGATTGATGGTTTTGCCATGAACTGTGGTTGAAATCATTTCTCCAATTGCAACTCCATTGGTATAGAACTTATACACCTCATTTTTACCAAATCTTTTCTGATGATCACCTTGAAGAAACAAGGATGACCACCCCTGTGCTATCGGTTTTGAAACTAACGTATCTATATGAGGACCCCTAAACCTAGTGATAACTCCTTTTCTATTATCTTACATTTATGAAAGTGTAGAAGATGGTCTGACTGAGAAGTTGTATCAGCAACAGTATTAATATGAATATCATCATCAGTCAATGGAAGTAGGAAGAGCAGGAGGATTATCGGGAAGATAGTCTGAATCTGAGTCAGATGGATCAGAAGAACCAGGATGCCAAACTTGTTTCTTGGGATGGGAAGTAGATTTTGGAGAAACTTTAGAGGAGGTGGACCCTTGACCAGTAGTGACTTTGATAGTAGATTTTGAGAATAATGAGGATTTGGGAGAGGAGAAGGACTTTGAGGGTTTTGCTATGATATTCTTGTGTTTTCTTTTAGAGCGGAGGAGAATATCAGGTGAGGGCTAATGTAGAGGAGTAGAAGTAGAAGAAACTACTTGTTTCTTTTTACTTTCCCTAAGTGACTGTTCCAAATAAGCATTTTCTCTTTGTTTCCATCCCCGAGTATGTAGAGTTTGGGATGAATGGATAACAGGAGAAGATTTTACCTGAGTATCGATGTCAATATCAATAGGGATAGAAAATAGTTTTATTTTTAGAGTTGAGCATGACTGTATAGGGATAATATGAGCAATGGGAATGTCATCACGATCAAAGATCTGAAGAGAAAACACAGGTAATGGTAATGGTTTTCAAAAAGAGAGGGTTTGAAGAAATAGTGAAAAAATGATTGTGGTGGAGGTTTAAACAATTGAAAATCAGATAAATTGATAGGGATTTAGGGTTGGATATGGGAAGGTAAATTAATGTTTTGGTGAAGAATAATTTGCGTTGAAGGTTTTGTTTCAGATTTTGTGAAGGAAGAAGAGGATGAGGAAGACACCATAGCTTGTTGGATTTTCAGAGGTTGAGAAAAAAGTGGAGATGGAAGATAAAAGAAGGTGCGTATTTAAGATGAGTGAGAAGGAAGTTAAAACGTGAAGGGAATGTGATACAAAGAAGTGTGTTGATGTAGAGGTTCTGCACTGATGGGAAATGTATGTCAGCCTTTCAAAGAAGAGGACTTTTGGGTTTTGGCAGGTATAATCATGATAGAGTGAACCATGTAGATAACCTGTTTCTCTTAATGCTACTATGGAAAACTATAATCATACCTTGTGTTCTGATTAGTCCATGACCACTCCTGCCCTAATGATCCAGTCGATTTACAAAAAATAACACATAATTATACTACCTTGCTTTAAAATATTGGAATTAAGATACACAACTAAATGTGTAAGACTGAATTAATCAATACTCACTAAGGTATAACATATTCTAGTCAATCATTGAGGGATATTTATACAATTTTAATCATCCCCAATGCTAACCTATTTTTCTCAAAGGGTTCTCTACTCAAAGCCTTAGTAAATATGTCAGCAATTTGTTCCTCAGTTAAACAAAACATAATTGATATATTTCCTTTTTCAACATTATCTCTAAGGAGGTGATGGCGAATATCAATATGCTTAGTTCTCTTATGTTGGATAAGATTTTTGGCTATGTTTATGGCATTTGTGTTATCACAATAAATGGGAACACAACCTATATCTACCCAAAATCCATGAGTTGTTTGATCCATAACAACTGGGCACAGTATGACCCAGCAACAACGTATTCAGCCTCAACAGTAGACAAGGCTACTGAATTTTGCTTCTTTATGGACCAAGTAATCAAACATGATCCCAAGAAGTGTGCCATACCTTTAGTGTTTATCCTGTCCACAAAATATCCTGCATAATCAGTATCATAGTATCCTACCAAGTTAAAGTTACTACCTTTAGGATACCACAAGCCAAAATCACTTGTTCCTTTTAAGTATCTGATGATTCTTATTACAACTTTTAAATGTGATTCTTTTGGCATAGCTTGAAACCTTGCACATAGCCCGACACTGAACACAATGTCAGGCTTGCTTGCTGTAAGGTACAATAATGATCCTATCTTTTGCTCGATATATCTTTTGCTCTACATCTGAACTTGTTTCATCCAAGTCTAGCTTTGTGGCAGTAGCAATAAGAGTACTTATCTGTTTGGCCTCTTCTATGGAGAATTTCTTGAAAAGCTCTTTGATATACTTTTGTTAATGAATCATTGTTCCTGAGGCTGACTGCTTTATTTGCAAGCCCAAAAACTAATTTAGATCTCCTATCATGCTCATCTTAAATTCACAACTCATGAGTTTGGCAAACTCATGAGTCATAAGTATATTTGTTGAGCCAAAAATAATATCATCCACATACACCTGCACAACAAACAAATCCTTCCCATTAGTTTTCAAGAAAAGGGTATTGTGAATTTTACCTCTGGTATGTCCATGTTCCAATAGAAATTTGGACAATCTTTCATACCAAGCTCTTGGAGCTTGTTTCAATCCATACAAAGTTTTGTCTTGCTTGTAGACATAGTCTAGAAACTCCTTGCTTTCAAATACTGGGGGTTACTTAATATATACTTCTTCGTTGAGAATGCGATTCAAAAATGAAATCTTCACATCAATTTGATACAAAATAAACTCCATGTAAGAAGCAAAGGCAACAAGTAGTCTTATAACTTCAAGTCTAGATACAGGAGAAAAGGTCTCATCAAAGTCAATTCCTTCTTCTTAATTGTATCCTTGAACCACCAGTCTTGCTTTGTTTTTTATGACTGTTCCATGCTTATCAACTTTATTTTTGTACACCCACTTAGTCCCAATTATTGATCTTTATTTTGGAAGAGGAACTAAGTACCATACTTTGCTTCTCTCAAATTGGTTCAATTCATACTACATAGCCATAATCCAATCAACATCAAGCAATGCCTCAGTTACCTTCTTTGGATCTATCTCTGACATAAATTCCTTGTATACACACATACTTCTTAGTCCAGATCTTGTGGTAATACCAGAATTGAGATCAGTAAGTACATTTTTAATGGGGTGTGAGCCTTGATATTTGAATCCTTTTGGGATCAAGCCAAGTAAGCTGCTAGGATCACTGCTGATGTTCTAATGAGAGTCAGTTGATGGCTCAGTTCCCCCTATCACTGTACCATCAACTTTAGTTCCCCCTTTGAAAAGGCCTCCAGGTTTGACTATTTCAGTCGCTGGAACATATTGTGCAAACTGTTCCTCAATATCTCTTCCTTCCTATAGGTTAGTCTTATTACAAAATTCATCAAGCATCATATGCATGCTTTCTTCAATATAGTTGGATCTGTTATTCAAAACCCTATAGGATTTACTATGTGGTGAATAACTTAAGAAGATCTCTTCATCACTTTTGGCATAAAATTTTTCAAGATTATCCTTACCATTATTGTGTATGAAGTATTTTGAGCCAAAAGTTGTAAATTGAGAAATGTTAGGCTTTCTACCTTTTAGTAACTCATAGAGAGTCTTGTCTAACATTGGTCTGATCATGCACCTGTTCATAATATATGTTGCAGTACTCATTGCCTCAGCCCATAGGTTTTTGGCAACATTTGCTGCAAGCATCATTGTTCTAGCCATATCTTCTAATGTTCTATTTTTCCTCTCCACCACTCCATTTTGTTATGGTGTTGTATGAGCTCAAAAGTTATGGACTATTCCTTATGATGAACAAAAATCCAAAAATTTTGCATTCTTAAATTTTGTTCCATGGTCAGACCTTATGGAAACAAATGAAGTGCCTAATTTTTTTTTCATTTTCTTGATGAAAATTTAAAAGACATCTTCTTTAGAGGCTAGAAATAAAGTCTAGGTGAACCTAGAATAATCATCAAAAATTATAAAACCATACCTTTTTCAACCTTTTCTTTGTTGTCTCATTGGTCCACACAAGTCCATATGGACCAGTTTAAGACACTTGGTAGTACTAACATGATTCTTGGACTTAAATGAAGATCTTACCTGCTTACCTCTTACACATGCACTACATAAGTTTTCTTTCTTAAACTTGGTTTTAGGTAACCCCAATACCTTGTCTTTGGAAAAAAGTATATTCAGTTATTTTAGACTTGCATGTCCAAGTCTTCTGTGCCAAAGGAGAGAATCAGTTTCTATTTCACTTAGACAAGTCAACTCAAGTCTAGGTACTGCCATTAAGTCTACTTTGTACACGTTTCTGTATCTCCTTTTAGTAAGCGTAATATCTTTGGTATCCATCCTTTTGACTTTAACCCCTGCAGCAGTAAAAATTACTTTATTACCTTTGTCATATAATTATGAGATGCTCAGCAGGTTATACTTTAATCCTTGCACAAGATGCACATCTTCCACAACTTTTGAATTTGATGTGCCAATTTTCTCAACTCTAGTGATGATTCCCTTTTTTCTATTTCCAGAACAAACTCCTCCTCCATCTATTTTGGAGAGTGAAAGGAACTTTTTCTTGTCGCCAGTCATATGTCTTGAGCAGGCACTATCTAAGTACTAGTGTTTTTTGGTTCCCTTCATTATCTCTTGCAAGAGAAATCAATGGTTAGATTTAGGAACCCAGACTAGCTTGGGCCCTATTTTGTTGGTAAAAGGATGAATTAAATTCCTTCTAGTCCATGCAGGAAACACGTAACGTAAACTGTTTCTCTGACCAATTTTAGTGCTTGTATTTTTGTTCTGAGAAAAGTTTGTTGCCAGATTCTGGCTTCTAATTCTGCTGGTTGCAGCCACAGGACATTCAGTAGTAGGATGTCTAAGATTGCCACAAATATAGCATAGATCTAGCAGATTATCAGCTTTTTTAAAAAAACCTAAACCTACTTTTTTATTATGATTTCTTTCACTCAACTGATGAATAATTCTTGAAGAATTTGTCCATCTGTTAGCTCTTTCCAAATCCAACTTTAACTTGACAACTTCATGACTTATCTTCTTCATTTTTCAATCAAATTATGACATTCTTGTTTGTACTTAGTTAGCTCAAGTTCAGCCTTTTCTTGTTCTTTAGTCATGGCCTTTTTACAATTTTCAGTGAGGGTAAATTTAAGAACTTCAGACTTAGGATCATTATTTAAAGACTCTAGCAATGTGACTTGGTTCTTGCGAGTGCAATTTTCTTTTTCAATAGAATGTTTGCAAACTATCAGATCAATGAAATCAAATTTTAGACTTGCAAGGCTGTTGAACAGTTCATCCCTTGGAGTTCAAGTAAACTTACCTCAGGGGCATCATCTTCTTCCTCAATGTCCGAATCTCCAAAAGCCATAAATGTTGTCTCATCAATTTTATCATCATCAGAGTCCGATCCCCATGCAGCTATTATGGCATGTTCTTCTTTTTCCTTTCTTTTGGCCCTTTTTTTTTTGTTTCTTTTCAACCCTTTCCTTTCTCCATTCTATTTCCCATAGACGACATTCTCTGATCTGATGATCAGTCTTTCAACACTTGTAGCATCCATTTTGATTATCATTTGAATGCTTCTTTGTACCTGTTCTCTTCTTCTTCCTAAAGAACTTGCTGAAATTCTTGGTTATGAAGGCAACTTGCTCTCTGTCAAGTTCAAATTCATCCTCACTATCAGAAGCTTTTAAAGCTAAGATCTTCTCAGGGGATGCTTTTTCTTTGATTCGATCAATTTCTATTTCATAGGTCCTTAAGTTTCCTACAAGTTCATCCAGTCAACCCTTAAAGCTCTTTTTTTGCCTCCCTAATTGTAGTCACCTTAACATTCCATTTTGATTTAGGTAACACCCTCAATACCTTTTCAACTTGTTCTTCCTCAGAAATGACTTTTCCTAACGAAGTTAACTTATTTGTTAAATTTGTAAGCCTTGTCATTATCTCATGAAGTGTTTCATTTTCCTTAATTTTGAATTCCTCATATTCAGTAAAACAGAAGAGTAATTCTGAATTTTCTTACTTGGGAGGTACCTTAATGAGCATTTACCAGTGCATCCCAAATTTTCTTAGCCATAGTACAGGTGGATATCCTATTATATTCAGCTGGTCCTAGACCACACACCAAGATGTTTTTGGCCTTCTCATTTTTCTTTAACGCCAATAGGTCATCAGGAGTAAATTCACTCCTTACTTTTTTGACTTGTACTCCATCAACAGTCTTCATTGAAATAGTGGGACCATCAGTAATCCTGTCCATAATTCATAGTCTTCACCTTGAATGAACATCTTCATCCTTTCTTTCCACCAGATAAAATGAGAACCATCGAAGAGTGAAGGTCTAGTGGTTGGCTGACCCTCATAGTGACCAGTAAGAGGTGCAAAATTTATCATGTTGATCCTTTTCTTAGGTGCTATCCTTATTTAAGACAACCTCTCTCTGATACCACTTGTTAGACTATGCGTCCTACTAATTGCCTATATGTGGAACAAGTACGTAAACGTGGTTCACAGAGGTAAACTGAACACAGTGTTTTTACGTGGAAAACACCCGGCTCAAGAAAGGTCTAAAAAACCATGACCTGTACATCTACAGGATTTAACCCAACTTCACTAAAATACTTGATCCTCAACAATCAACAAAATTACAAGAATTCTTGTAACCTAGGAATTAAAACTTGTAACTCCTATTACTACAAAAATACTAATCTTCCCAAGATAAGTGTTCCCAAGTCTTCGAGTTCCCAAACTTGAAGACGACAATTCCTGACTAGATTACTGAGACTAGAATCAATGACTCATTACAATACCAGAACCTAACTACTACACAGTTTATGACCTGCTAAGTAAGAGGCTTGGTTCTTCTTCAAGTATGTATGCTGATTGTTGATTGACTTTTTCAGTACGTACATAAGTACTGGCTTTGAGTCATGTTTGCTGTATTTATGCCAACTTATGATAGAGTTCTTTTTGATGTTCAATTCTTTCTTCAGTAGAACTCTATTAGTTAATTCTTTTCCCTTTTGCTGCCGCCTCACCTCTCCTAGTTTTGATAGGATTCTTTTAATTCAAATCCTCTTCTTATTGAACTCCTTGATCAACTTGACTTCTCCAAAACTTCTAGTTTGATCTAACTCGGCTTTTGATGTAATCAATGTTATCTAAGTTTGTCTTGAATACATAATCATATGTCCTATGACACCTATAATAGATGAACCAATTTGTTTCTGTGGATACATAGTAGCACTTCACTAAGCTCGATGGCTTGTAACTTTTGTAGATTTTCGTGAACAAATGAGTAAGTGCAGCTATTAGATATATTATAGAAAGTAAATCTTCATATATTGAGTACATGTAGAATCCTCTTGTGACCTCTCTGCAACATTGGAAAACTATCTACATTAGGCTTAGCAATTGAATTGCATTCACACTTGAAGAAATTCTTATGGTGGCATGAAAAATATGAGATTGTCTAGAGGCGAGATTATATAATTAAAAAATATCTGGTGAATATAGTAAATAATCCAACCCTTTTCTTAGGGAAGAAAGCAAATAAAGTTTATTCATCCAAGATGTAGTCAAATTGAGAGCGTTTATCGGTTAAGTATAATAATGTGAAATCATGCTAACAATGATACTTACATATTATAATATAGATAAAAACTTCCAAATAATATGAGTACATTCATACATACTCTATATCCCTTCCTTTACACTGATACAAGTGCTTTTATCGGCATTATACTGGAGTGACGTATCATTTATAAGAAGGATCTTTCAATTGCTCTGTTAACTTTCTTAGCTTTAGAAAAAGGGGTATCGTAACTTACATTGATACTATTGTCACTTCTTATAATTCAGATGCTACAAACCCCTTAGGATAATATAATCATTTCTCTATAGCATCTTCTATACCTTTTTTGAATCGTAAACTAGGAATTTTTTTTATCAACATACCTAATCTATTATATACAACTAACGTTCTACTTTATTTAAAGTGTGGCACTTCTATTCTATAAACAATTAATTCACACACTGACTTCAGTCTCTAATAATTCTTTGGTATATCTTAGCTTCTGTCTATCCCCTTAGTATTTGCTGACCTTAAACTTTGTTCACAAACAATCCCCTTTTGTCTTACTTGAACATCAATTAAGGTAGGTCACATCTAGGAATATATTCCCAATAATACAAGAAAGATTCTCTTCCCCATTATTTATAACTGCAAAAGGACTCATATAGATCACTATATATTTAAAGTAACAAAATTCATGTATCCTATGCAAAATTCCTATGTAATCACCTGCGATAATATCTGATAAGATATATGGGCCTTGTTGGCCTACAGATACATGTGCCTTGTCGGCCAGCTAGGGGATCTCTAGTTAGCAGTGATATGGCGCATATAGTAAAAATCCAAGATATTATCAAATCTTCAACCAAATAAACTAGTTCAACCATTTATACTCAAACATAGATATAACGCTGAAGGTTACAAGAACATTACCAAAAAGGTCTTAATGATCCTCATTATGTCAATTCTATGAACACTGAAGTAATTGAAGGGAGAGATTTCAATCTTAAAATACACCTACATTCTTCTGCAAATATTTATCGAGATATGTCAATTCCCGTCTCTATGTGGGGACCATTTTTAATGATATAATCATATAGTAATCTCCCCTTATTTCCTTCTCAAACAAACTTGGGGTGGCCAAAAAAAAACATAGCCATAACTATGGAGGGGGCATATATCTCTCTATAAAATTCTTCTTTAAGAAACCGTAGATCTAAAAAATCAAACTCATCGAGCTATCCAATGTCCAATTCAAATTTTCTATGTGACTGGTGATTATTAGGTAGAATCAGCCTCTTAGGTAATTCTAGTATTAGCCATTTTAGAATGAATTGAGGTTGCCTTTAAATGAAAAACATCTATAATCATTAAGCAAAATGTGAATGAAAAGTTACTTCTTATGACTTCGCTTTATCGCACGCTCTAGATCATGAGAAAAAGCCATAGTTTCTAAATGTTCATGCATCTCCCTAATTATAAATGTGGTGCACAACACATCCATAAGTAAGGCTCAACTAAAAATGGATTCATAGACTCCCTAGGATACTTGAACTAAGGGCTCTGATACCAAGTTTGTCACACCTCAAAATGATAGGGATGGACAGGAACCGTATGTACTTACACTTCAAACAATCTATGACATATATGTTATTATATATAGTAATGAACAAGATGTTCAATATGAGTTGTATATACACACGAGGGATTTATATGAATCAAAACTATACAATACAATACTACATGACATCTATGAGACCTCTAGAAAGAATAGAATGTTATACAACTAACAGCCAGTTGGGACACGCCTTGAGTTATCCAACTATAGATCTGTATATATATTCAAAATACTAAATATAGACTAGCCCAAAGAAATATGGAGCTGACCAAAATAACAACTGAAATGGTAATAGAACCTAACGTGGGTGTCTGCTATTTTGTGAATTTGAGCCTGCATCAGTAGAAGGTAGTGTCCCAAATATGGAGATGTTAGTACATATACAACATATACTGGAATAGAAGGTAGAGAAAATAACATTTAGGTAAGTGAGGAAGCTCATATGAATCAAGTACCAAAGCAAAAAAATTATGACCATACAAGTACTACCTATATGATGTGAAACTGTAACCTATGTATCAACATTATTAGCTTTTCCTATAATGTCCAAGAGAGCATGTATTATAATATAACATCTATAATTTTCCTAGGTGATATACTTAAACTATCTATAATACAACTTATTGTAGAATGTCCAACCCAAGATAATCTGAACCGCATTTGATGTATATGTTTCCCAAATATATATTGCTATGAATTATTCATATAACTGTAATCGTAGTCTAAAACAAGGTACACCCCTCCCAGGGGATCACTATGAGGGTCTACCCACAAGCCATATATGCTATATGTTGGCTCAAGTCAGGGAAAACCAGAGCATGACATTCTAACTAACTCCAAATACAAATAATTCCACAAAGGTAGGTATGCAACAATATTTAGGCTCAATATAATGGTCTGGTCTTGATCCTATTCACAGAATCATGTCGAGCAAATTTGCCAAGCCAAACCTATATACCCTATCATCATTAATGTTTGTTAAATAATGCCTTAAAGGCATATAACATGTGAATAGTGGTAATAATCATTTAGATAAAACATATAAGTCAACTATGCTATTGCTATTCATTATTATTCATAACTTATGATATGTATATCTGGTGGCCTATGAGATTTAAAGTAAAGATACTTATGATAGGATGAAATATTGAGAAGACTTTACATAAAAATAGAAAGATGGATGCTTATAATCTTGATGGTAGAGCGATGGAACTATATGTTTGAAAATATAAAGATTCTATCCTTGTATTTCTTGAGAGTTGTATCAATGTTTATTAGTAAAAGTACTTGACATAGGGTGGCACCTTAATGGCGAAGGAGGTTTTAGTCTTACATACCTCGATTCTAGGCTCTTTGAACTTAATATGGATTATCCACCTTTCATTTAGTAGGTCATATACCATAATAATCAAGTGGTAAAACTATTAAAACTAACCAAAAAGGCATTCAGGCTATATTTGTAACATGTTGGCTATTTGGCGGGCTACTTGCTCGTTAGGCTCTTTTATACATATGCTTCTTTCTACTTATTATTCTCTTGTTACATCTATATGGTATATACCTAATTAATATTTTTCCAGTATCTAAAAATAATATGGAACACTCAAAATAATCCACCCAAACTAAATGGGCAGCATACCCACAAAACGACCGAAAGCACGGCGAATCACCTACTACTCATACTCCAGACTAAAACAGCTATAACCAGAGCCAAAAATGAGGATTCTAGCCTTTACATCTGACAGTACATATAAAAAAATCCAAAAATAGCTCAACAGAATAAGAATAATCCGAACTAAAGTCTTCTAATTACTTTCCAATTACTTTGTACAACAATTATGTCTAGAAGTATGTCTATCTCTACCATGTTGATAAGGAGTTGATGGTAAGAGCTTTAACATGTTGAGATTATAGCCATAGATTGGGTAGCTTTGTTGTCGACTGTATTTTGAGTTTTGATTCAATTGAGCATTCATCGACAGGTTGAGAGTACGTGTTTATAGTTTATAGATAGCGCTTACTTTTGTATTGTTTGAATATTGGTGATAATGCTTATTCAGTGGTATGATTCCAACTAAAATCATGGTTTTGCTATTGTTTTCCAAGAACGAATTTATTTCCACTTTTTTCACTTTGAAATGGTTTCTTTTAAAAAGGAAGTTGTACCACCCTTATTATTGGATAATTATATTTAAATTAAACATATTAATTCAAAAATTAGACTAAGGTTGATTTGAGTACATTCGCAATCCACTCTTTTTTCACTAATGTATTTCGATCGAGTGAGATTCTAACTTTTTCTAAATATTTATATTTTTTTGTTTGTGATTCAATCTCAAGCAAATGACTTACAAATTCATACTTTCTTAGTCTTGGTTCAAGTCTAAGAACCCTTTATACACCTATTTACCTCTAGTATTAGATGGAGTAGATTGGTTACTAAGGTTATTGGAAGTCCTACTTTTGAACCAGACAGTATATACAAATATACCAGATCCCTTGTGTGTTCCCCATAGGTCTTTCCTTGAAATATAGTATGTCAAAGGAGGTGTATATACTTGGTATGATTTGTCACAAAGTTGATATCACTACAAGAAAAATGGCTATTAGGGACAAGAAAAATGGTCCCTAAAAGTCTATTTCTGGTCTCTAAAAGTCAATAGGGATGGGAAAAATCTAGTCGCCACCTATCTCTAAAGGCTCCATCGCTAAAGATCAATTGTGACGGCATTAAATTCCCGGTCGTTAACGATTATTTGCGACCAGAAAAATTCTGGTCCTTAGAATGCTCTTAACGACCATATTTTTGGTCCCTAAACATACAGATTGATTGGGGTGTACAATATTCAGGGACAAGCTTAACTGGTCCTTAGAGGTCTAATGTGACCAAAAATTTGGTCCTTAAAAAAAGAAACAAATTATGGTCCCTAAAGCTTTGTTTACAATTTAAGCAAATGTGCAGTAGTTTTAAAGAATGTTTTGCTAAGATAAATTACCATTTCAAAGATAGATAATCTCAAATGCACATATAAACAGAGTTATCACTTGTATTGATTATAAAATATGTATTAACATTGCAAAGAACCAATGCTACAAACAAATATTTAAGGAATAGTACTATTACATAGGTCATTAGCCCACAAAGGCTAACATCCTTCGTACATGTTCTAATGTTTTGTTCAACAATCCTAGAAAAATGACCAACAATTTGTCAACTTGTTTGAAATCATCATAATTCGTAGCAATTGAAGCTTCAAATCCTGTGTGGAGCTAGTTCAGGCCTTCTCTCTTATACCTACAGTAAATGTAAATAGTAGCCATTGAATTATTTCATGCACAAAAGAAATCACTAGTCATTTCAATATCCAGCTGACACTCGAACACCACTATTCAATATAAAATTCTATATATGCAGTAGTTATTCGTACACTACAACATAATCTAATCAAACTAGATTTTCTATCTACTACTATATTTCACGACCATCTATATACAGAGATTAAGGTGAAAGGTAGAGAAAAACTGGCATTATCATACAGCAGTTCAGTTCAGTAGTAAAGAGATTTTTTTTGGATGAGAATGCGGCATAAAAGAGATACAATTTATTCTTATTTAAACAAAATAAGCTTTGCAGGTGTTGACAATTAGATTTAAATTGGTGATGGCACTATTCATTAGCTGAAGGACACAACTTGAGAGATCTTTTTATTTGGTTATAGATCGAGCGATCTTGATGTGACTCCAGGGCTAAATACAAATATTTGTTAACTGATCTAACAAGATACACTATCGTATATTATTGAAAGTTTTCAAGTCTTGGAAACATTGCAGATGAGGGAAAACAAACCTGCATTATTTCCAGCAGCTGAATAATCTAGATCCTGCCAAGAATACAATAAATGAGGAAAGCACAAATCAGCAGAGCACATAAAATCTCTCATCAAAGAAAAGAAATGTATAATCATTCAAGACCATTTTAACAAAAGCAACTAGCAGATAAAGAATTTAGTAGTTTGGAAAACAAATAAAAATGGGACAGAAGGTAACCTCCAATGTCTATGTTCATCTACATGAAGTCAAGATCTACACTCGTACGTATTGCTACTTTCTAGAACTTTTTAGATGGAAGTTATCCAATCAGGCATTACTACGTTGAGACCTAATATATGGCAACAACCTTGACAAGACCAGGAGAGATATAGATACTCAACTTTGATAAAATAGAGAAGTACTTAATTAATGACAAGTATCGAGCTTGAGGCTTGTCATCGGAGAAGTATCCTGTCCACTATACATCCATCCTTTTATTTTATCGCCTTCATAGGTATAACCATCCGCTACTATATGTGGATCTTCCATGACATCCTGAAAGTGTTCAAGTCAAAGATAAAAGCATCAATCATACAGGATACACACAGTACACTAGATACGAAGTATCAACTACCATAAATTAGCATCTCAAGGTTCTAAGTGATTCAACTTATTTTGATAATCTTAATCACTTAAAGAACCAAAGACTAGCATGTAATACCCCGTATGTTTCTAAGCTAGGAGACGAACCATTTTTCCTACGTATGAAACCTCCTATCCTGTGAGTAGCATTTTAGTGCATGACTTACAATGAGTATCCTAGTGATAATATAGATTATGATATATTAAGAATGTTCATATAAGTCACTTAAGGTAATACAAGCTAAGAGTTTTTGAATCCATCAAGTTTTAGTGTTTGATTTTGCAAGGGTTATCTTTGAACAAGTGTAA
This sequence comes from Capsicum annuum, assembly GCF_002878395.1. Classification (NCBI taxonomy): domain Eukaryota; kingdom Viridiplantae; phylum Streptophyta; class Magnoliopsida; order Solanales; family Solanaceae; genus Capsicum; species Capsicum annuum. Next base: position 90,716,192 of record NC_061122.1, read on the forward strand.
CTTGATTTTAATGTTCTATTTCTTAATATTTATATCCACCAAATTGTAGATAATTAAATTATCTTTCCAACGATACCAATTTCACCTTAATCCAATACCCGAGCGAAATGTTATGCCCATTTTCGTGAGAGACAGTACGGATAGGCGATTGGTTAGGCGCCGCCCAACCCAGACATAGGCGATTGGTTAGGCGCCGCCTAACCTAGCTTAGGCAATCACTTGGTCACCGCCTAAGTCAATTCCAGGTGCCAAAAACACTCCGTTTTGAGTTATTTTAAGGGTAATTAAGTCTATTAACACTCCTTACACGTCCCTAGACTTAAACCTACGAAATATATAACTTCTAATCATATTACAACCCTATTAACATCTCAAATCTCATCATCCAAGAGAACCATAGGAGAAAAACAACTAGGGTTGCACAATCAAGCTTGAATATCCGATTCCAAGGAAATTCCTCCATCAATCATCAAGAATCTTCCTTCTAAGGTATGCATAGTGTTCATCCACAGATTCCTTTCGTTCGTGGAGTTCAAGAATCAACCTTTAAAATACAAAAGCTTGGTTGATTGTGGTGATATGATCATACCCATATTGATGCTTGTTTGTTTTGCTATATAATAGTATGCGTGAGTTGATTTATGGATCCCTTTCATCCATAAAGCTCAAAAACCCTCTTTTTCATTATAAAGTATGATTTCTATATTATTGGGTGTTGATGATCATGCTGTTGATATTGGTTGATTCCGAAGATGGAATCTTTATACGTTTTTCTTTAAATTTCATGATATCATATGAGTTGGAAACATGTAAATTTGGTTGTTCATGATGTATAATTTGATGAAATCAACCTATGCCTTAAAGAATGCATGCAAGGTGTTCGATAAAATGCCTAGAATGTTAGAACTTCATATTTACATGATTTCATGATATCTAAATAACAAGTTCATGTTAGTCATAGACTCAAACATGAATTTCCATGCAAATTATGTGTTGTTATTGTTTTGGTATAAAGCATGTATGATAATGGAGATATAAATTATGTACACAAAATATACCATGCTTTCGCTACCATGGTTGAGATGTTGAATAAATACATGAAGTATAATATCCCCAAATCATTACAATATGAACTAAACATTACATATTTCCGTTCCCTTACGCTTGAATGGTTTCCATGCAATTGCTATGAATAGTATATATTATCGTAATGCCCATGATATTAGAATATGAGATTTATGACTTGATTATAAGCATTCCTATTCATTATAGATATTATGATGACCATGTACTTCATGAAATCCCCCACTCATGTATTATGGATTTTTATTAATGGTCGTGTACTCAAGAAATTCAAGTTGTGTCAGTTTCCTTCCATCGAGTCCTGAGGGTACTTGTACCCAAAAAATATAGCTGTGTGCCTAGAGCCATGTCATGTTTCATGATACGCTCAGTCAAGCCATGATCTATAGAATTCAGACAGTCATGTGACTCAGGAAAACTCAGAAATCTCAGTAATCTCAGTAGTCTAGTAATCTCAGTAATCTCAATGCTCAGTAACCTCAGCAACCTCAGTATTCACAGTCAATCTCAGTAACTTCAGTACTCTCAACCAGTCCTTAGAACTCAGTACATTCCGTCAGTCATTGGAATCAAGTAAACTTAGTTTAGCTCTGCTAAACAATACCACTAGTATCAGTTCAGTTAATCAAAATCAGTTCAGCTAATCAGTTCAGTTCAGTTATTCAGTTCAACTTAGTTATTCAGTTCAGTGTCCTTCAAATGGGTGTAGAAATTAGCACCGAGTGAACCCAAGGATGGGAGCTCACCTGCCAGTTCAGGATGTGATTCTTAGTAGCAATTCTTGTGTTCCAGAACTATGTAGCCAGCGTAGGTTGAGACATCTTATCCCGTCAGATTAGGGTTGATGAGGTGGTTTAACCCATCAGTTTAGGGTTCCCACCATTCTCATTGAGTACCTAACAGTATAGGTTTCTCATAGCTTTCCTTACCAGTGGTGCGGTATTGACATCCCTCCAGCCGTTGCAGAGATTGGACCCCAGCTTAGCTATTATAGCATATTTGGGGTATGTCGGTTAGATAACTACTTCACACAGTTTTAGTTTTAGATTTCAGGACTGTCAGCTATAGCTACCCAGTCTCAGTAAAGAACTCAGATAGTTCTTAAGATTTCAGTATATCAAGACTGTCAGATACAGTCAACTCAGAAATAGAATTGAACTCAAATAGTTTCCTTCATATTTATGGACTGTCAGATACAGTTATTTATGTTATCAATCACAAAAGTTACCAGAACTTACGCTATCAGTACTCAGCTTCAGGACTGTCAGATATAGTCAATCAGACCAGTTCTGCATAATTCAAATTGTCAGAACCAATCATTCCTGTATCAGTAATATAGTATCAGTCTCCCAGTATTCAGTAATAAAGTATCAGATCTATCACTTTGATTTACATATCAATATCTGTAAACTTAGTCTTTCAAAATCTTATTATCAGTACACTCATGTTGTCAGTATTCAGATCCAGTAGTTCGTATCTCCATGCATTCAGTTACAGTTACATATGCATGTATGTACTCTTATGTTTATATCAGTCAGTATTTTTCATACATATAACCCTTTGCATTTGGTCTACCTCACTCGTATACTCAGTACATTCAGACGTACTGATGCATTTGTACTATGGTGCTTTCTCTTATGTTACACCATAGGTTCAGAGGCATGAGCTCCAAATCATCAGTACATTCCAGGATCAGCAGTCAGAGTTAGACGTGAGTCCTAATCCTTCGAGGACATGATGATTTCATTTCTATTCAAGTTTTTAGTTTATTTCAGTAGTTGGAGTTAGTTGGGAACATGTCCCATCAACTCCTTAGTCAGTTCAGTTAGAGGCTTTCTGACTAGATGTTAGATTAGATGTTCAGACTTCAGTATTTATGTTTCTTTTTGGTATTGTTATACCATATTTTTCAGATATGTATCAATATTAAACCTTATGGCCTTACAGTTCATGTTTCCGCATATTTTATGAGATATTATGTAGTTTACAGGTACAGATATCAGTCATGGGTTAGCTTGTAGTCCCTTGGGGTCATGAGCACCGTGTAGTATTCCGGTTCAGCAAATCAGGTCGTTACATGGAGACATCTTTATAGCTACTTTTATGTGGTGTATAATCCCCTTGTAAGGAGGATCCAGTTATTTGACTTTCTAGTATAAGCTTCTTCTCCTAGATCTTTTGTAGTTCTTTTAGGCATAGGTCATGCTAAATCCTCAATGCTTCTATCTTTTCTTTTTGCTTTGCCAGAATCTCCTCCTGTTCTTTCCTTTGATCATTCTTTTTCTTGGATAATTTATATGACACTTCAACCTAGGACAATCTAACGTCAGTGACAAGAATGTAATAAAAATATGTGAAATTCTATCACAAAGTATTAGTGGGGAGAAAGGCATATGATCCTAATTAAAGTCATGTCCTTGGTAAGCTGAAACTTACCAAGTCATTTTATTGCTAAGGCTTCAGTTTCCATTGAAGCAAGAAATAAATGTTACAAAGGAAGTATAATTAAAGTTAGTATTGAAGAGTTTCCAGAAAAGGAAAGATGTTTTTTGTAAACACACTAAAAAGGAAAGTAAGATAGGCAAATGAAAAAGAAGGGAGTATAATATAACTGAAAAGCAAGCTATTGAAATAAGCTTTTGGTTTGTGAAACCTAACCTTTTCATACTTTTTTGAGGATTTTGGAGAATGCAGACAGGTTCATATAGCTAGTATCAGTTCATCCAAGGATTAACAGACCAAATACAAATAGCCATTAAACGAAGAAAATAATTAAATTGAAAGAATTATTTTGGAAGAAAAGCAAGTGAAACTTAAGCTTCACTACCTGAAGTGTTTTAGATGGCCAAGTTTTTGATAAAACTCAATGAAAACAAGCTTCAGCCTATGTTCAACCTTCTTTAGTTCCTCTTTCTTAATGGAATACTTTGCTGGTTATCAAAAAAGGCTGCCAACCCAAATCTACAATCTTTAAAATGCCATGATTGTCAATGAGAAGATTAGAACCCTTGATGTCCCGATGCAAAACACCCCGACTATGGAAATGATCAAGTCCACTTAAAATCTACCGCATGTAACATTTGACCTATAAGAAACAAAATAAGATTCAAACTTAGTTATTAGACTTGAATTATGCTGTGTGAAAGAAGCAATTATTATATTAAGAAAAGACTGACGTCCAACAAATAATGCATGAAAAACAACCTGCAGCTCTGTAAATTTAATGCTAGAAAGAGCTGCTAGACTGGTGAGATCATTTTCCATTTACTCAAATACGAGGTACAAACTATAAGATGTTCTTGATATAACCAAGCCTTCCAATTTGATGATATTTGGATGATCAATCCTTCGCAGAATAACAATCTCCCTTCCCATAAATTTGATACTTTCAGGATCCATTTTTTCAAACCTCACTTTTTTAAGCGCAACGAGTTTATCATTAACCAGGTCATGAGCCTTGTATACACTACTATAAGTCCCTTGGCCAATTTGCAAGAACAATATGGTAGTACACAACTAATAAACTATTAATTGAAAATACTAGCGCACTTTGACAAGGAAACTAGATAAAAAAGATAAAAGATTAAATGCCATAAGCATTGAAATGCAATAGATGGAATGAATGTTGAATCAGCTGAATCAAATTCTCATCATGATCATGGCTATTGTATAATTTATTGGATGGTTATCCATCGAATTTCACTATAATTATAGTAATATGAACCTATGAACTACAGAACTAGTATGTTCCAATCTGCACCTAGCCCTCCTTAGTTAAATTGATACCAGGCACGGGACCATTCTCCCTTAATGGGTGTATAGAACAAATGGGACAATAGTACAAGGTTTTAATTTCAAAAAAATAGAGAAGCGGAAGAAGGTATCTAGAGTCAATTTTATAGTTAAGTGCATAAGTTTGACTATTTGACAATCAGCTTACCATTAACTTATGACTATTTGATAATCTGCTTACCGTTAACTTTCTCATAGTGATCGTCCCCGACCTTTTTAGATCCATTAGGCTTCCTATAAAATGAACCAACTCTTATATTGCCATTCTCCAATTTATCTTTTACCCTGAAACTCTTTTCTCTCTTTAAATCCACAGTTGATGCCCCTTTATCTAACTCTCTCTTCTTTTGGCCATCGCGCCAATCCTTGACCGATCGAGAAGGTTTGCCATAGACACAACCCATTATCAAAAAATGACAGCCAATCATAAAACCTTCTCCGTAGTTGTAAGTTACTGCCTCACAATACCTGGCTTAACAAAAAAATCATCTTTCCAAGAATTAATCAAACAATGACCACTTAGAATTCTAATAAAAATCTCTCACGTATTAGAACTTTAAAAAGTACACTATGAAATACCAAGAACTCGAATCATAGAAAATGCATCGAGAAATAAGATAATAACCCAAAAAAGCTCAACTTTTTTACACAATTTGACTGCAAGTGAATACAAATTCCAGAATACCCAAAACTGGAATCATATAAACCGTATAACGCCACTACCTATAACTCGTAAAAGCAAAACCTTTTCACACAATTCAGTTGTAAGTGAAAGATTCCAGAATACGAAAACCTAAATTATATAAACTGCATAGAGGAACTCGCTATAACCCCAAAAACCTCAACTTATTCACAATTCAATGGCAAGTGAAAATCAAGATTCCAGAATACCCAAAACTGAAATCACATAAACTTCATAGAAAAAGAACCCCCAAAAAGCTCAACTTTTTGGCAAAATTGAGCGAAAACGGAGATTAGTGAAATCAAACAAACGAAATTGAGAAGAATTGGAATCAAACAAGCAATAGAAACAAAATCGAAAATAGATGAAATTGAGAAAGCATAGAGATTATTAGATGAACGAAAAATAGAAGAAAATAGAGAAAGCAATAGAACAAAATTGAAACGATCAATACGAACAGAATTTTGCATCCAAACACACAAAATTTAAGATAAAACTTACCTGCACAGCTTAAAAAACCAAGATTATGGGGCAAGATCAAAGGAAAAGCACGCAAAGCAGATCGTCTAACAGAGAATTTCTTCGATAGTGCAAAAATAATTAGGGCAAATTGTTGATTGAATAAGAACACGTTTAAGCTACTGGTATATTTTCAAGAGAACTACTTGCAATTCGATTTTAGAAAAGGCAAAAAAATTGGCGTTTTTATGCCTATGTATTATTTTCCCGCTCAAGGATCTATTACTAATAGGGACGAGTTAAAAAAACAAATTAGGACCATATTTTATACTTTTGCAAAAAAATACACAATTAAGGACCGAAATATAATCTCGTTTTAATTGATATACTCTTAGAGACCAAATTATTAACTCGTCCCTAAATGTTGGTCTTAAATAGACCTTTTTGTTGTAGTGTATGACAATATCATTTTAAATTGCATTCATTCATCCCTCCTATCACTAGTATACTTGTTTGGCACCTGTAACTATTAGTCTTATCAGGGGTTGTATAGTTATAGGCTATATTTGTTGTTTTCTAAGCTTGACTGTACCTTTCAAGCTTAAGGGGGGTGCAATTAGGTTATTGGCTATTTGTGCTAGTTAGTTACTATATTGGATTATTATTATTATGTAGTTCATTGCAAGATTGGTTACAAATTGGTACCTGAGGTTGTAAGAATGATTTTAAGTTTATTTATTCTTTTCTATGGTAAGATTGATTGTCGTTAGACTATCTTATGATCAAGCATATTACAATTAGAGACACTGATTATTCTAGAGATAGCCTCCACATTATTTATGATCCTTAAGATAGTAAACTAGCTCCCTCATTGTAGTATATTTGGTATATATATATATACAGACACACTCAATCTCCACTAGCCATGATATGTATATCACTTCCTTCTTTCCTACTAATATTACATATTCTATATACCTTTCTTTACTGTACTATTTTATATGGTATATCACTTCTTTCAATTTACTACCATATATTGGCTTGGTACTTATGGTATTGCTCTTTGTAACCATTATTGGTTGTTCATGATAGATTGTACTTATTTCTTTCTTAGTATTATTATGCTTAGTGTTGTAGATAGTTTCCTGTAATTCATACTCTTATTTTACATTTTATTTATACTTGTATTACCTTTGGAGCTCAGTTGATCGATGCCTACCAATTACTACATGTTTGGTACACATACTAAACTTCTACAGGTGCTAATCATAGTACGAGTTATGACCGTTGATGTTTGCATAATGTGGAGTAGCCATGGATCAGGGATTTGTGTTTAGCCATTGATGTTTGGAATTTTCTTACTCTCACTTTTATTATTGGTCTAATATCTATTCTGTATTTTAGAGAAAACTTTGTAGATATTAATTTTATATTTTACTTGTACTTCTATTATATTAGAAGCTTTGGTACTGGCTTCACCAGGTTTTCTTAGCATTGCTTCTGGCTTTCTTGTTAGTCCATTACTAGTTATTTAGGACTATAGGTTAGCTTAAATGCTTGTGGGTTATGGTAGGTTTTATCACGAATTAAGTAAAATCAGTTTATGAAAATTTAGTATCAGAGACTGGGTTAACTATTGTCATTTGTACAAAAGCTAAGTCTCTTGTATAGTCGTGCAGATCAATACGAAAACATATGTATCCTATTTTTAGGAGGATATAGGGCATTCTAAGAAAATTGTATTCCTTGATTCCAATTCATATGTCCATAATTCTATAAAATTCTAATTATTTCTTTAACTCTACTCTTTCCTAGATGGATAGCACGAGGTTGTCAATAGATGAAGATGAGTTTTCGACACATATTACTAAAGTTTCAGCTCAGTATCTGGCTAGTTAGTTAGATATTGATATCATGGATCTTCAATGTCAAGTAAAAGGTCTGGGACAGCCTAGGCTCTGAAAAAGTTTGTTATTACCTAAGCTTTTTAGGACTCAGTGATATGAATTTTGAGTCTTTTCATGGATTCTTTACAATTGGTGGTGATGCCTATTACATCAAGTGTTTTTCAAGCCATAGATGCTTTTATTTATGTTCAATAGAGTTTTCTATTAGTTTTAGAGTATCACAATGGGTTTCTCAAGGGGGATATACATGAATGTTATACCTTTTAGAGCATGAGATAGTTCATGAATTTATCAAGGGGTTAGCTTTACGACTCTGCTTAGTGATGGAGAAGTTATTAGAAATTGGGACTTTTTCTTTCCTATTATGAAATATGTGAGGACTATAGAGAGGGAATGTATTAAGATGTATGGAGGTTCTAGTATAAGGTCATGTCAGAAGTATAGTGTTATGGTATTTTATCGAGGAGTAGAGATCCTCTTAGTAGAGATCAATATCACTTGCAGCTTATAAGGTTTTTACAAGTAGCACCTTAGATTGTATATGACTCTCAGATCAATTTTGCAGGTCACAGTAGATAGAGTTTTGTTCATACATCATGGGTTATTCGGTCTATATCTTCAGGCTATGGTAGCTACTCTGGGTCAGTAGGTAGAGTACGTTAGAGAGCTCCAAAGGCATATTTTGATTGTGTATAGATTGGTTATTAGTCTAGGGAGTGACCAATGCATTAGTTGGTCATTTAGTTAGGTTCAACATATATTCCTAACTATTATAGGGATTTAAAGGTTTGTTAAGATTACAATGAGTTTGATAATTTCTATAGATATTGACCAAGGCATTAGTTGGTTAGCCTTTTAGGGTTAACTCATATTTCTCACCAGGCTAAAGCTTCAAGGGTTTGCTATGACTGTAGAGAAGTCGGTCATTGGTCTATAGAGTGTCCTTAAATGGATTACTAGTGAGTAAGTGTAGTCAGATCAACCTCCTAGGGATGTGGCACTTTTGATCGGAGGTGGTGTATTTGTTAAGCAGTTAGTCATTCAGATGCTCAGTTTGAGGTTTAGTCATATTCAAATTTGTACTTCTTCAGAAATGTTGGGGACTTTGAATTTTTATCTAATCAATGTAGGTTCAATTTGATTTACTCTATTTTAGTTTCTATTTGAGTTGAGTTAGGTTATCATATCCATTTATGATTCGATTGCTTGAGATTACTATATTGGTTGTTATAAGCCTTTATGTCAATTTTTATGCTTCTGTTACTACCTCCATAGATATTTTGTTATAGTAGTGGATTAAGTATATTGATATTATGATTTCTCTAGGGATGCAACACTTATATTAAAGCCAGATTTCTTTAGCATAGTGGCCTTGTTCAAATCTTAGGCTAGTACTAGTTGTTTTCTACTTTGTGTCACCTACACCTTATACTTTGGTTATTTTGTCGTCATTGTAATTTTATTGATTATTACTTGATGGATGGCTAGACTAGCATTATCTAGCTAGTATTTCCTCTCTTATGATTCTTATGTGTTTAGCTTAGACGGCTATATTGGTTGGTTGGTTTTCTTTTCTTTTAGTAAGAAAAGGTCACTTGTTGAGCAAGTTATGAAAGTGGAGGTAGGTTTGACCTTCCATTGTTTAGTGGTGATTGTAGCATCACTACTTCTTAAAGCCTTGGTAAGTTACTGGTCATGCCTTGGTGTGTTGTGCCCTTCAGAAGATATAGATTTGACGTTTATGTAATTAGGTTGTGGTATTACCCTCTTGTGATTACATTCTTCAACAATATTTTAGTTTTAACATTTGTGAGACCCATGATATGGATTCTTAGTCTCGAAAGGTGGTATATGTTTTAGGATACATGCTTTATTTCTCATAGTGAGATTCATTTAGATATTTGACCTAAGCGGAGATTTGTTGGTCACAGTTGTAATTTTTGACACTTTTGAATGACAACTTGAAAGTTGTGGTAGATTTTGGATTCTGGATGCTTATTCTTCAATAGGATCGATTAAGTTAGTTAAGGTCAAGTTGTTCAGCTTTGGTGCAGAGACTATAGATATTTATTGCATAGCCTGGTTGAAACCTACATTTTATGGTTTGATTTAGTTTAGCATTCATCAATAGGTTCACTAGGGGAACACTTTATTCGGTTCCTGAGGCTTTTGAACTTATTTTAGGCTATTGGTAGATTTTAGTTAAAATAAAACTATGGGATGGTGACCATATTTTATCATAAAAATCTTAGGTTGAAATTTTGATAGTTTCATTGAGTTTGGAGTGTCAAATTTGGTATGGTAGCATAGTTTGTTTGCAAGCACGGAATTCCAAGTTAATCCCGAGCACCCAGTCGAAGTCTATTAGTACTTGGAGATTTTGCTGGTTGTTGATATCTGGATCTAGCACGTTAGCGATCGGACAACCACTTTTGTGATGGTCACTTTAGTAGCCTTGAGCCATTTTAGCGGCATTATAGATAAGATGAGGATCACTTTAATGGCCCATATTTACTTTAGAAGACGTCTCTTAAGTGACAGAGCAATATTTTAGCGGCTGCTCAAACTTTCTACACCCGCTGCTTTAACAACTCAAAATAGTGGCTTAAATGGTAATTGCTGGGTCTTTATAATTCTATTCTTCATGATCTAATCCAATTTTAGGGCTTTTTTTTACAATTAAAGGTCCCAAAAATTCTAGAAACTTGTGGAAAATCATCGATTGGAGTTGGGAATAAGTACAAGACATTGAGGTAATCATTTCCTTTTAGTTTTCTTTGTAAATTTTGTCCGAATTCCCCATTTATTTCTATAGTTTCATTTTCATTACCGTTAAATATTGGGGCTGATTGGAGCCACAGTCGAGACTTTATTCATGCTCAACTTTCAAGCACATATTTTTGGTCCTGCAAGGGACCTTGTGACAGATTCAATTTTGGAATTCCATTGTGAGCCTCACGAGATTATTTTAGACCTAAATTTTTTCCCAAAGTTTTGTACTAAAATGTGGTTCTCATTTTACTCATATTACTGTATGAATCATTATTTTTATAGCTTTCCATTATTTTAGGATAGTAGAGGGAAGATGGCTTATTTGTGGACAATTCGAGATTGTGGTTCATGATTGATTCTGGTCTACTTTATCAATGAGATGGTGTATTCTATAAGTCGCATTCTAGGTAGGGACTATATGATAAGTTTATACCTTGTGCATCATAATTTGGCCTATTTAGGGGATTTAAAAAAGAAATGTAACTTTGTCCTTGACACGAACCGACCTTGGGCTTGGTTGTAATGGGGATCCTGGTCTAACCAGGATGGGGACCGCCCCCTATTACCCAACCCAATCACCTATATCCAGCCTTAGATGGGCTGAATTTCTAACATTTAAGAAGATAACATTATTATTCTCACTAAGACTCTAGGATAGTGTCACAGCCGTAACCGACCCAGCCGAGTCCAACTATACCGTATCAACTGCCCAACCATACCAAACAAAACCATAGACCATAAACCAAATGGAATACAAAACATGATATAATAATCAATCCCAAAAGGTAATATGATGGAAAAGTGAGAAATTGTGTCCAATGATGCCAACCTCCCAGCTTATTCCAATGCCAAGGCCGACATCAATTCTGATCCCACCTATACTAAAACCCAGAAGTACCACAAAGCCTCTATCCAAAAGAATGAATAAATCCGGTTTGGACATGCCCCAAACCATCGCCAAAACCAATATCAAAAATAAAAAGAAATGTCTACAAAAATCCATCACATGAAATGATGCCTCCCGAAAGGATAAAAGATCACCACTTCTATCCAAATGTTTATACCAAATTCTCATTCTAAACAGGAGGAGTAGAATGGTCGGTTCCTGCATAACATGGTTGTATAGCCGCAAGTAGATGGGGTTAGCGAGTGACCGCTAACATGAATCTCCGAATTATAATAAAATAATGCCACTCATAAAAACAAGTAAACCATCCATAATGCATACAACCATACATATATAAGTATCGGGAAAAGCGACTGGGTTTAGCAAGAACTTAAAACCTTTACCTAGGTTGTGTAGCTTTGTTGTCCTAACCACCCACAGGACTTATGGGTTCATCTCCCCCTACTGAAAGGGCCCTAGTGTGTATAGCCACACGACTAGGGAATATGCATGGGATGACTAGTACATCCCTCAATATATAATGTGACACATGCACATGGTCATCAAGACCCCTCATATCGGCAGATATGAGTTTCCAATTTTGGTTCCCCAGAGACTGCCTCCTTCCACAATATAACTACATATCCTGCCATTAATTCCCAATAAAAATCATGTCCAAACAGCACATTTTCCATTTATTAACCAAGGCCAATATTGGTGGTACCGTCATACGAACCTTCCATCCACTTAGGAGACTTCCACGTTCTGCACAAGCATAACCATTTAGACTTTAGACTTTTCCAACCATTTAAGACATCCATAAATTCTTTGTCCAGTTTAAAACATGCAATAGTTCCATTAAAATAAGTCAACGCAATAAACATATCTTTATAAGCATTTCATCAAACACCTTAGGGGCATAATATAACCAAAATCAATTCCAAAGACCGTTAAACCATTACCATGAAATCAAATTGCCTAAAACCACCATTAATGCATATAAAAGCATAATTAAAATCATAGGAAACCATAACCAAGTATTCAATATCAAAACCCCCAATAATAGTTGCAAACCATTATTATGAAATGGTAACATCATGAAATGAATTTTATAAATCATTCCTTTGGTTGAAATTACAATGAGGGAAGAGAATTATGCCTTATACCAAAGAATTTATGAAAATAAATCACCAAGACAAGCCCTAAAGTAATCTGTAAGATAGAATCCTAGCCTTCTTTCCCCAAAAGCTCTTGAGAGAATTATGGAGTGTTTTAGAATATTTTCTAGTGTTAATTAATAGAATATTAGGGTAAATAACCTCCTAAATATATTAGAAACGTGGGTCCTTATAATGACCTAAAAATTTGATAAAATATGTGAAATTTGTGATTTTATATGATTTTACTATTTTGCCCCTCCCCATAATTGCATTATGATATTTTTGGGGTGTGGGAGTTATTGGCATGATTTTTGATGTATTTTGGTATTATTTATGTGATATTGTGGTTTTTGATGACTTCGAGAGCCTTATTTTACACTTGTGGAGATGTCTTTTGATCTGCGCGATAGATGGACGAACGAACTATGTCAAAAGCTCAGAATATTAATTTTAGGCTAGGTAAACCTTTGGTTAGGGTCCCGGTACACTCGAGCGCATTTCAACCTATTGGTCGAAAAGTTGAAAAATTAGAAATATGAATATGGGACCCCCACTTGATCTAAATGACCTCGGATGGAAAATCTGACTTATCCAGTAGCTTTAAATTTTGATTCTAGGTTATTAGCATGTTTGGTATGATTTTATGGCTTTTAAATCTCATTTCGACCCATCGCATCCGGAACGTAGAATTTAGTATGGTTGCATAGTTCGTTTGCATATATCAGACTCCAAATAAATCCCGAGCACCCCGTCGAAGTCCGGATTGACTTTTAAACAAAAATCAGCTTTTTAACCACAATTGTGCATAAAAAGCTTCAATAATAAATAGCTTTTTTGGCCTATTTTGCTAATTTTTCATCTTGTCTATTGGGAGTTAAACCCTAAAATAGTGTGGGAGCTTAAAAGTAAAGTTTGTGAGAGCTTGGAAAGCTAGATTAACACCTTTTTCTTGGTTTATTACGAATTAAAGGTAAGAATTCACCATTTTCTTAGTAATTTCTTGATTAATTTCTCAAAACCCGAAAATTCTAAGGACATAATTTTAAACTCAAATTTCACTCTTTGGCACTTGAATAATTTTTTTTATCTTATAATTACTAGTTTTTCATTAATTTAACCTTCAAAACAATTCCAATTCTTGATTTTAACCCGGATTTTAAAGATTTTTCCCGGTAAAGCTCAAAAATTATTTTTCTTCAATTTGAACCCCACTTTTTATTCGATTTAACTTGGGTTTTCAACTCTAGGTTCTTAAAAACATGGGAAATATGTTTTTCCAAGTAAAGTTTTGATTTTGCTCTTGTTTTTCGGAAACCCATTTTGGAGGTGCATTTTAACCCCAAACAAAAACTAGTAAATATGGGTGTCCCTGGTTTTTTCTTGATGCGTTGATTTCATGTTTAATGTTTTTAGTAGAGTTCATAATTTTTCGTGAAAAATAACGTCGCGGGTTCAAGTGTAGTGGACCGGTTTTGACTTTCGAGGTAGGTTATGGCTTAACTCTTTCAGACTGGGCTGGGTAGTAAATGATGATACAAAATGCATATTATGGGTGGAAACTAATCATGAAAAATGGCTATTTATGTGTTGTGTCTGTGTGGGGGCCTATATGTGATGTAATTGTCAAAATTAAGTTATTATGTGATATGTCTGACCATATAAGGTCCTAGGTGATATTAATAGCGTTGATTACATGTGAATAATTGGATTATGTTGTTAAAATTCTTAGTATGGTACCATTGGTGTATTATGAATATATTCATACTTTATTTGGCATATGAGACATGTAAAATCTCTGGATGAAATTGAAATAATGAGTGGATATTGGCTCACATGGTTGTGGAAATATATCATTGTGGTTGGTTGTGAAAATACTCATGGTGATTGGTTGTGAGAATTATATCCCCATATCATATGATTCATGAGACATTGGTACCACCATGGCAACATTTGAGAATCATTGGCAATACCTTTTTAAAACCCTCCCCGAGGAATATGTCGGGGAGTAGCTATTGTAGCACCTTATAAAATCCCTTCCGAGGGATGTGCCAAAAAGAAGATATAAGATATGTGTAATGATCCGAAATCACCTCCCAGGACGTCACATGGTGCTTAAGGATAGAAGTATCCTCAAGCTAACCATTTAAGCCTATTACTACCTATAATAATTTAGTTTGAGATAAAATAAACAAAACACTGGTATTGTCATATCAAATGATAGGAAATACGAAGAAAATACTTGGTTCAAATGACAAAAAAATGGAAATTTCAACATACTAACAATGTGATAACTAGTCGGACAAAACCTCTACTACTCAAGTCTACAGGAGAGCCATTAGAACAGGTCCCCAACTGACTTAAATTGAACTGAAAGCAATAACATATTTACTAAAATACAGAAATGTCTAATGATAGGTCCTCGAACCATGAAGACTCACCACTGTGGAGATGTAGACAAAGGTACTCAAAAATCACTGACGAGGCTGGAACTGAGCACCTGAACCTATATTATAAGACAATATAGCACATAGACGTATATGTGGATCAACACTTAGGAATGTACTGAGTATATGGGGGTGTATGCATTCATAGAAAAAATATCCACACTCTTTAATCAAATCATGCATGCAAATATGAATGAATCACATAGCTTGAATAAGTCCACAATATAAAGCTCATAAATCATGTAGAATGAACCATATAGCACAAATCTCGTGATTCATTATACTTTAGCTTTAAAATCTGAACTCATCTCTTATTCTCATTACTCAAAGACTAAAGAAAGCTTTAAACAACACTTTCAAACTCATGCATATATCTCATGGAGAGTAAAACTTCTTTAATGCTCAAGAACTTAGAACTCTGTTAAACTCAAGACACTTGGAACTCAGAATTATGAATAACTCTTACAAGTAGACAAAACTACTTTCTTCTTTGGAAAATTTTACTTCAAGAAACTATTTTGGAATTCTTTCTATTAGGGAAAATCACTTATCTCAAAACTTTAGGGAAAATATTCTATCTCAAGGGAGGTTCTTTTAACCAACATAAACCATGTGAGCTACATGGAGTCCAATGGCTTGTCTTCCTAAGGAAGAAATCTCACGTTGGGAAGAGGCGTCATACTCTTGCCAGCAGTATAATTTCAACTTAGTGATCACTTATCTCAGCCTCGGGTCCATAAATCTCAATTCTATGGTGGCACGTAGTTTTGGGGTATGAAATCATATTAACTTACCCAACTCGATGCTAAATACTACTCCCTTTTAGTTAGCTACGCTCATCTCATGGAAATACACTTTAAAAATAATCTTGGGGTTCATAAAGAACCCAACTATAAAATCTGTAATCTCACGTATTAAAGTGGAATTCAAAGTTACTATGACCATTATGGTCAAAACTTTCTCAATAATCTTATAGTACTCAACTCATGGGTGCTTATAGCATAAATTTTCATGAAATTGTAAATCTCAAGTAGGGCTTAATGACCCATAATCAAATCTCAAGTTAAGACTAATCAAAATGCATACTAGATATCATATGGACTTATAAATCATATAGAAATCTGGAATCTACAGCAATTTGTCTCAAAATCTTAATGTACTCATATACTTCAATTTCTAGAGCATAGCAACCATTAAATTCTCAAGGAATAACAATATAGGGTATAAAACCAGCTTCAATTTCTTAAGAAAACATGTAAAATCATGCTATTTGACTTTTAATTCATGAAAAACATCAAAAGTTTGCAACCAATAATAATGGGTGAAAAATCCTTATTCAATTTCATGTAAAATCTCATAAATTGTAGAAAACTTATAGTTTAAAATAAGTCTTTGGGAACAAGGGTGAAAGGATTATCGTCGTTAAAAACCCCACATACCTTAGATTGTGTAATTGGATGTACAAGCTTGTTTGAAACTCTCCCTCTTACTCTTTGAGAGAGGGTTCTTGAAGCCTTGGACTTGGAAACTCAAATCTCAACTCAATTTGTAGAATTTATGGTGAGTTCTTAAATTTCTTGGGGAAGGGTTTTGGATTTGCTCTTGAGAGAGAAACCCCAGTTCTTGGATGTTTTGCGAGATAATGAGGCTTTCTGGTTCATTTTGCATATATCAGGGTATTAAAAGGGAAAAGACCCAAAAGATCCTTTTAAAAATGACTTAAAAATACTAAATGGTATTTGCAATGGTTGGAGTGACGGTTCATTGCTAGTTTGATGGTTCGTCGGATCGTCCGTCGTACATTGGTTAGAAAAAGGCCACACTACCTTAGTTGTAATGGTACATTGCTAGCTTAATGGATTATCGTCTTGGCCATCGCACTTAGGCCAGAAGAGGGATTCACTACCTTGGTTACGACGGTCCATTGTAAACTCAATGGTCCGTCAACCTGTCCGTCGTACCTGGGCAGTTCTGATAACTCTTAGTACAACGACCATAACTTCTCACTGATACCGAATTTGGATATAATTGATATCGTTGGAAAGATAATTCAATTCTTTACATGACAAAAAGTTGATATTAGGGAAATTCTACACGGTTTAAAATATTTCTCACTTAGGAAGTTAACCCTTACTCTTCTTAAAGATGAAACTCGACTTAAAGAAAAATCTAGGGTATTGCAATATATGGATTGCATATGGGTTGACGAATCCCCCATGGGTCCTACGTCGGTAAGCTTTAGCTCTGTAACTGTATATGGGGATTGTGCTATGACTTCATACATCATCATCATCATTATCATCATCATTATATACATTGCATTAATTTATTATGTTTATTTTGTGTTGTAATGTCTTATTGACTTTTCTTTTATTTGATGATCTTGTATCTACATGTTCTCTTTTATTCTATTTATATGTGACATAATGTATACTTGTATTCTATATCTTGGTGTGTTATTGTAATATATCTGAGATATATTAGTGTTATTAGTGCAAGCAGTGTGGGCTACCATTTTGATATTTTTTTTTTTTTGCAGGTGAGGTGCCCTTAGTGTATATTTTGTATGCTTTATTTACTACTTTGCTTGGTCGGCCTATGATACCTACTAAGGACAAGTGAACCCTACTCATGCCTACTGCGCTCTTTCGATGTAGGTCCTATATCGAGTGAGCCTCTACTTGATTTAGGCAATTTTTGGAGCTTCTACGGTGCCGTTTGGACAGAATGGCCCCAGCAGAGTTAAGGGAACTGAAGGATCAGTAGCAGGAGTTGTTGGATAAGGGATTTATTGGACCTAGTGTTTCACCTTGGGGTGCTCTTGTCTTATTTGTGAAGAAAAATGATGGGTCTATATGGATGTTTAGTATTTATTAGCAGTTGAAAAAGGTGATGGTTAAGAATAAGTATCCCCTTCCTCGTATCGATGATTTGTTTGATCAGCTTCAAGGTGCTGCATTGTTTTTGAAGATTGATTTGAGGTTCGATTATCACCTGTTGAGGATTAGAGATTCGGATATTCAGAAGACAGTTTTTTGAACTCGATATGGTCATTATGAGTTCTTGGTCATGTCTTTTGGGTTGACCAATTCCCCTGCCGCATTTATAGAGTTGATGAACCGGGTGTTTTGACTTTATCTCAACTCCTTTGTTTTTACATTTATAGATGATATCTTGGTGCATTCCAAGAGTAAGGTTGAGCATAAGGAATATTTATGGATTGTGCTTTAGAGATTGAGGGATGAGAAGTTGTATGCTAAGTTCTCTAAGTGTGAGTTTTGGTTGGAGTCTGTTTCTTTCTTAGGTCATGTGGTGACTAAAAAAGGTACTATGGTTGATCCAGCTAAGATTATCGCAATTCATGATTGGGATAGACTTACTTCACCCATTGAGATTTAGAGTTTATTGGGTTGGCAGGTTATTATTAGTGTTTTCATCTATTTGTAGCTCTATTGACCAAGTTGACTCAGAAGAAGATTTCATCCCAGTGGTTTGATGTTTTTGAGGTGAGCTTCTAAAAGCTCAAGGATTTGTTGACTTCAGCTCCGATATTAGCTTTGCCCAAGAAGGGCGTGGGCTTTACCGTATTTTGTGATGCTTTAGGTGTTGGGTTAAGTGATTTGTTGATGCAGGAGGGCAAGGTGATTACTTATGCATCTCGTCTGTTGAAGTCTCATGAGAGAAATTATCCTACGCATGATTTGGAGTTATGTTTTCTTTGAAGTTGTGGAGGTAATACTTGTATGTAGTCCATTGTGAGATCTTCTCAGATCATCATAGGCTTCAGTACTTCTTCACCCATCGAGATCTTAATATTAGGTAGCACCATTGGCTTGAGAGGCTATTCCAACCATTCGGGCAAGACTAATTTGGTTGTGGATGCCTTGAGCCGAAATTCATCTAGCATGGGTAGCTTGGTGTATCTTTTGACGCAGGAGAGGCTTTTGGCCATACAGATTCAGTTTTTAGTTAGATAGATTGTTAGGCTTGATATTTTTACACTAGGGCATGTTTTGGTATTTGTGGATTCTAGATTGTAATGCCCTGAGTTTGGTATCCCGGACGCTACATAGTGCTAACAATCCCGAAGGACCACTAGCTAACCCATGAATGATATCTATATCTGAGCACTAGATAATAGTAATATTGTAATAACAACATAACTGAAATAAATGCAGAAATCTGGTGGAAAACTTGCCATAAGGTTCAAATACTAAAAAATACTGAATAAAACAACGTCTTAATGAGGTATGATAATACCAATACTGAAATAACTATCTGAATATGCTATAGTTTGAAAGCCTCTAAACTATCCGAATAAGCAGTTGATGGGAAATGTCCCCATCTAACTCCGTTACTAAACTGAATGTGATGAATAAATGAAATAAGATAACATCCTTGGATGATGAGGACTTACTGTTAATCTATCTAGTGAACGTCTGATCCTCTAAGGATGCTTTGGAGATCGTACATCTGAACCTATGGTATAAAACACCATAGCACAAAAGAAAAGTCGTCAGTACGTGTGAATGTACTAGTATGCAAAGTGAGGTAAGGCTGAATGCAAGGGTTCATATGCAAGAACTATAACTGATTGGATATCATGAGAATAATTGAATGATAATACATACATGACTATATGGACTGTAACTGAAATCATGAGGATTCTGAATACTGAGTTCACTGATAACATGGATTACTGATAACTGACATAACTTAAAACTGAGTGACTGTGTCCGACAGTCTAGATTTTAATGGAACTAGCTAAGTTCTGTACTGAGCTGAGTGACTATATCTGATAGTCCTAAAATTTGTAGAACTATTTGAGTTTTACTACTGAGACTGAGACTATGACTGTGGGAGGTAGACCTCTAATCGACATGCCCCTTTTCTAATTAGATTTGGGGCCCAACCTATAAGCCCAGTTGGAAGGGCGTCAATACCGCGCCACTGGTAAAGACAAGTTGTGAGTGACCCTCATCTGGTAGTATCCCCAAAGGATAATGGTGGGATCCTCATCTGGCAGTTTTAATCCACCTCATCAACCCTCAACTGTCAGTGTTGATGTCTCAACCATTAGTGTTGATGTCTCAACCGTCAGTGTTGATGTCTCAACCTATGCTGGCTATATAGTACTGAAACATAATGATTGCTTCTAAGGGTCACACCCTCTACTGTCGATGTGTGTCCTCATCCTTGGGCTAGCTTTGTGCTGGATCCTACTCCGAAATGAATAGACACTAAAATTATTATATTGAGATGAACTGGACTGAGTTCACTAAGTTTCGTGGACTGACGAAATATTATTGAATTCTGTTAACTGACTGAGTTCAGGAGATTTCTGAGTTTTGCTGAGTCATGTAATTGACTGAATTCTTCTGAGTTCTAAAACTGACTGAGAATACTACTGATCAGGGAATTAATGAGACTATCATGAAACTAACACTGGCTCTAGTCACTCAGCTAAATTTTTGGGTATTAAATATCCCCAGGAATCGATAGCATGAAAGTAAATAGGACATGATACTTCTTGAACCCATAATAATTGTCAACAATTCATAAGACAATCATTGAGGAATTTCATAATGCACTTGATACTCATTGTCTTGTACATGAATAGGGCTACATTCCAAAATATCATAAGTTCTCAAATCTAGTCTCATGAACACTCCATAAAATCATCAAAAGATATAACATTAGCATGGGAGTCATTTTGAACGTGTAGTTATAGCATAAGTTCATCATTTAGATCTATAAAGGATTATAAAACACAATTCTACTCAATTGGGTATTTTATCAAACATATGGAATGCAAGGCTAGGGCATGAGCATTAAACAATTACATCAAGGCTACATTAATCAACCCAATTTCATGAAATTAAATCCACATGCTAACATAATATCAAGAAATACATAAAGATTCCATCATGAAAACCATACACAATTAACAACATGGATACAATTTGAATCCATAACATGAACATCATTTTTTAAGTTTTAAAAATGATTTCTTGAACTCCAAGGATGAAAGGGATCCTTGGATAAACACTTTACATACCTTGGTGGATGATTTCTTGAAGATTTATGGAGGAAAGCCTGAATTCTTGGCTTAAAATTAATCACCTAGGGTTTCTTTTTCTTGTGAAATTTAGAAATAAGGAATGTATGTAGCAAAAAGAGAGCTAAATTTCATGTTATGAGGGCTGAAGGTTGGGGAAAATGACCTAATTACCCTTAAGGATGTGGTTATTTAATGATTATAAACTGGGTACCGATGCCTTAAACGACTCAGTGATGGCATTAATGCGATACTCAATGCATTACCCCATGATCACACCAAGCCTTAGTACTTTTGACTGGCAATTCCTGCAACAATATTGACCAGCGCGATAGGTGACCTGGTGTGCCATGATCGCATTGGTACACTGTTTTGGACTTCCAAATATTGTCTAAACTAGGTCCAAAAAATTCAAAACTTGTTCGGGAACACCCATTGACCTTCCTTATCATGAATCAACAAAAATATAGACCTTTAAGGGACATTAAAGTTTCAAAATGAGATTACCAACTTTCGAAGGCAAAAAATAAACTAAGTCTGGAAACTTAGCCAGAATTTTCTAAGTCTGGGACCCCTTGACAAGCTTAAAGGACTGAATTAAGGTTAGGAATTTCGCAGGATCTTATAACATCTCCCCATTGAGAACATTATTCCTCAAATGATACTGACTGAGATGGGAGAAATGCTAAACTGAAGTACATACTGAACATGAACAACTGAAACATGACTACATGACTGACATTACTAAGATTCATACTGAGCATGCATATTTGATGTATGATTTCATGACTGAACTGATACATGAATACATGAATGAGAGTAATGATAAGATGATCATGCATATCTTATGCATGAATACATGACTGAACTGACTCATGAACATGCGACTAAACATGCAATGGTAAGGATACCAAGTTAAAATGAAAAACTGAGCATAAAACTGAATACCAAGTTTGTAATTGAAATCTGAACATCAAACTGAATAATCATAAGGAAAGGTATTACCTTAGGCTGAGTCTGAATTAGCAGAGAAAAGGTGAGGATACTTGGTTCGCATGTCTGCTTCTACTTCCCAAGTAGCTCCCTCAACGGACTGATTTAGCCAAAGAACTTTAACTAGAGGGACTTCTTTGTTCCTCAGTCTGCGAATTTGATAGTCAAGGATTTTGAATTAAATTTCCTCGTAAGAGAGACTATTCTGGATATCTATACCTTTAATCGGGACTACAATGGCTGGATCACCTATGCACTTCTTCAGCAAGGAGACGTGAAAGACTGGATGCACTGAAGCTAGATCTGAAGGCAACTCGAGCTCATAAGATACTTTGCTGAAGCAATTAAGAATTTTGAAGGGACCAACATATCGGGAACTGAGCTTTCCCTTCTTGCCAAACCTCTTTGCTCTCTTCATGGGTGAGATTTTTAGGTATACATAATCACTAATCTCGAACTCGAGATTATTTATGCACACATCTGTGTACGAATTCTATTGGCTCTGAGCTGCCTTGATCCTTTCTCTGATTAACTGAACTTTCTCTAAGGTATCAAAAACCAAGTCAGGCCCTACTACTATGGCCTCACCGACTTCGAACCAACCGATTGGAGATCTACATCTCCTACCATAGAGAGCTTCAAATGGATCCATTTAAATACTGGAATGATAATTTTTGTTGTATTCAAACTCAACCAAAGGCAAGTGGTCATCCCAACTATCCTTAAAGACAATTGCACATGTTCGCAGCATATCTTCTAAAGTCTCAATAGTCCTGCTTAACCATTGGTTTGAGGATGAAAGGCTGTACTGAAGTGAACTCGGGTACTAAGATCCTTTTAGAATGCTTTCTAGAAATAAGAGGTGAACTGGGTACCTCTATCTGAGACAATAAATAATAGAACATCGTGCAATCGGACCAACTCCTTGATATAGAGTTTAGCGTAATCCTCAAAAGAATAAGAGTTATGGACTGGAAGGAAATGAGCTAATTTGATCATTTTTATACAATGACCCAAACTGAATCATGCTGACAATGAGTACGAGGAAAACCTATCACAAATTCCATGTTCACTTCTTCCCACTTCCAAGTAGGAATACTGAACTCTTGCATAGACCTACTTGGCTTTTTACGCTCAATCTTAACTTGCTATCATGTTGAGCACTTTGCCACAAACTCTGTAATGTCTCATTTCATCCCACTCCAATGATAACTCTCCCGTAAACTACGGTATATCTTAGTAACCACTGGATGAATAGAGTAACACGCACCATGCGCTTCTGCAAAAATTCGCTATATTAAGTCATCAACACTTGGCACACACAGACGACCCTAGCAACGTAATAAACCATCTCCCCCTTCGGATAAAACTTCTAATTTCTGCTCCTTGACTGATTCTCTCAACTTTACTAGATTAGGATCATTATCTTGCTTTTTCTTCACCTCAGAAACTAGAGATAATTCTGAGTTGTTCTGAACCTATATACTACCTTTTACTAAATCGACTAAGCGAATACCTAGTCTGTCTAACTGATGAACTTCCTGGGATAACTTTTTCTTACTTTCCTCAACATAAGCAACACTACCCATAGACATTCTACTGATCACATCAACCACTATATTTGCCTTGCCCGGATGATAAAGGACACTCATGTCATAATCTTTTAAGAGATCTAACTACCTTATCTAATGGAGATTAAAATATTTCTAATGGAACATATACTGGAGGATTTTATAATCTGTGAACACATCTACATTCATCCCATACAAGTAGTGCCTCAAAATCTTTAATGCAAATACTACGGCTGCTAACTCAAGATCATGAGTAGGATAATTTTTGTCATGGAGATTAAGCTGTCTTGAGGTGTAGGCTATGACCTTACCATGCTGCATGAGGAAACAACCCAAACCTACCTTGGATATATCATAGTACACGACATACCCATCTGGACTATCTAGAAGAGTCAAAACTAGAGCTGAGGTGAGTCGAGTCTTCAACTCCTGAAAACTCTTCTCGCATGAATCTGACCACTGGAATTTAACTTTATTCTAAGTCAATCTTGACATAAGGGATAAAATAGATGAAAATCCCTAAAAAATTGTCTATATTAGCTAGCCAAACCTAAGAAACTCCTGATATCTGATAGAGAGATAGGTCTACGCTAGTTTTTTACTGCTTTGGTCTTTTCAGGATCGACTGTAATGCCATCACCAAAAATAATATGACTAAGGAATGCTACTGACCTTAGCCAAAATTTGCACTTACTGAATTTGGCGAACGATTGATAATTTTTAAGATTCTAGAATACTATATTGAGACGGTCTATATGTTCATGCTTGCTGCGGGAATAGATAAATAAAGACTATGACGAACATGTCCAAGTACTACTTGAATGCATACTTCATCGAGTCCATGAAAGCTTCTAGGGTATTGGTAAGACCAAATGACATGACTAAGAATTTGAAATGACCATACCGAGTACGGAAGACTGTTTTTAGAATATCACAGTCTCTTACTCTAAGCTGATGATAGCCTGATCAGAGGTCTATCTTAAAGAAATAGCTGGCACCCTAAAGTTAGTCAAATAAGTCATTGATTTCGGGAAGTGGGTACTTGTTCTTGAATGTGACCTTCTTAAGCTGACGATAATCTATACACATTCTAAGATAACTATCTTTCTTGTGCATGAATAAGACTGGTGCGCCCCACAAGGACATGCAGGGTCTGATGAATCCTTTATCTAGGAGATCCTTCAACTGTTCCTTTAAGTCTCTAAGTTTTGCTGGTGCCATTCTGTATGATGGAACAAATATAGGTTAAGTATCTAGAAGAAGGTCAATACCGAAGTCTATTTCCCTTTCAGGAGGAATTCCTGTAAGATCTTTCGAAAAGACATCTAAATATTCATTCACTGCTAGGACCGATTCAAGACTTGGAGTTTTCAAACTAGAGTCCTTAACTTGAACAAAATGATGGACATATCCTTTAGATATCATTTTTCTTCCACGAAGGTAGGAAACAAGCTGACCCCTAAAGGCTGAGGTATTACCCCTCCACTCAAGGACAGGTTTATCTAGGAACTAAAATTAGAAAATTTTGTTTCTATATTCGACTATGGTATAGAAAGAATGAAGCTAATCTATGCCAAGAATAACATAAAAATCAGTCATCTCAAATTCGACTTAGCCTACTGAAGTGACTTTCTGAGATATCATAACTAGATAGTTCCTGTATACCCGCCGGGCTATGATAGTTTTACCCAATAGGGAAAAGAATGAGAAAGGATCTTCTAGAATTTTGGAAATGACTTCAAAATCCACTTCTATGTAAGGAGTAACAAAAGACAAAGAAGCTCATGGATCTAGCAAAGCATAAACATGTAAATGAAAGATTTGTAATATACCAGTGACCACATCAATACAATTTTCCTTATCCTATCGGGACTAAAGATCATATAGTCAGTTTAAGTGTTGCCCAATAGTGGCACTGGAAGTGGCACCCTGCTGGTTCGGACGACTGGACTGAGATGAGGAATGGTTATGCTGACCCAAAAAATTTGACTTGGGATAATCTCTGACTCTGTGGCCTAGCTTTCCATGTTCGAAAAGAAATCACTGCTAGCTCTACAAATAACCTGATGGTTCTTACTACAAGTCTGACAAAGAAGATGAGTTCAGGCACAGCTAACACTGCCCTGAGACTTAGAGCCTAGCGCCTTATCTTTGTTACCATTCTTGAACTTAGGAATTGGAGCACTGGATAAGGAAGGAGCTGGAACTAAGGATTTTGGGCAAAATTAAGAATGATTTCCACCCTCTGACTTAGGCTGACATAAATTAAAGTTATCTATTCTAGGTCTCTTATTCTGCTTTTCCCTCTTTAATCTTCTGTTCCTCTATCTGTTGAGCATGGATCATAATCCTAGCTATGTCCATCTCACTAATCAACATGGCGATCCTTCACTCTTTGACCATACTGTCATTCACCCCAGAGATAAACTTACTCATCTTAGCCTTGCTATCTCCCACCACATGAGGAGCGTATCTAGCTAATTGAGTAAATTTAAGAGAATACTCTTTCACTGTTATGTTTCCCTACTTCAAATTAATGAACTCTAACACCTTAGCTTCTCTCAGCTCTAGGGGAAAGAATCTATCGATAAAAATAATGGCAAACTCCTCTTATTCTATGGGCCCTGCACCTTCTGCCCTCTTTGCTTTTAATTATTTGAACTATGTGTGAGCCACATCCAGCAACTAATAGGAAGCTAGCTCAGCACTCTCACTAGCAGTAACCCTCATGATATCTGTAACCTTTTGAACCTGATCAAAGAATTCCTGAGGGCCTTTATCTATCCTAGACCAAAAAAAAATAAAGGATTTATTCGGGTAAAGTCCCGAATCCTAGCTGCAGCAGTGTAAGCCACTGGGTTGGACACAACAATAGCTGGCCATTCATTCTGAGAAGCAACTAAATTAGCAAGAGTAGTGAATACAGCTTTAAACTCTACATGAGAAATGTGTTTGTCTAAGGGATCTTCCTTAATGGGCTGAGAGGCTGACTGATTTCAATTTCTCCTCAGTAGTTGTTTTGGAGGCATGTTTTATAATTGAAAGGAAGAAATGGATTAGACTAAGAGTTTAATGGGAGCTGATGCTCACTTGCACAACAGAAATACTAAAAGAAGGGAAACTATTCCTAAAATATCTCATAGCCTCGTATACATAAATGTGTCGTGCTACACACCCACGCACAAGACTATACTCGATACGGGCTTTTAGACTTCCTAGGATAATGTTGAACCTTAGGATCTGATAGCAAGTTTGTATTGCCTCGAGTCTGGTACCTCAGATGCTACACAATGCTAACAATCCTAAAGAACCACTAGCTAACCCATGACTGATATCTGTATCTGAGCACCGGATAATAGTAATTTTATAATAACAATATAACTAAAATAAATGTGGAAAACTGGCAGAAAAATTTCCATAAAGTTCAAATACTAAACAATACTGAATAAAATAATGTCTAAAAAAGGTATGATAATACCAAGACTGAAATAACTACCTGAACATGCTATAGGCTGAAAGTCTCTAAATTGTCCAAATGAGGAGTTGATAGGACATGTCCCTAACTAACTCCATTTACTGAACTGAATGTGATAAATAAATGAAATAGAATAACATCCTTAGATGATGAGGACTCACTACTAATCTGTCTGCTAAACGTCTGATCTACTAAGGATACTTTAGAGCTTGTACGTCTAAAACTATGGTATAAAACACCATAGAACAAAACAAAAGTATGTGTCAGTACATATGATATGTGTCAGTATATATGAATGTACTGGTATGCAAATTGAGGTAAAGTTGAATGCAAAGGTTCATATACATGAACTATAAGTGACTGGATATCATTAGAATAACTGAATGAGAATATATGCATGACTATATAGATTGTAACTAAAATTATGACGATTTGAATATTGAGTTTCATTGATAACATGGATTACTGATAACCGATACAATTTAAAATGAGTGATTATGTCTGACAGTGTAATTCTAATGAAACTAGCTAAGTTCTGTACTAAGCTGAGTGACTGTATCTGGCAGTCCTGAAATATTTAGAACTATCTGAGTTTTATTACTGAGACTGAGATAATGACTGTGGAAGGTAGTCATCTAATTGACATACCCCTTTTCTAAATAGATTTGGGGTCCAACCTATAACCCAGTTGGAAGGGTATTAATACAGTGCCACTGGTAAGGACAAGCTATGACTGACCCTCACCTGGCAGTGTCCCCAAAGGAGAATGGTGGGACCCTCATACGATAGTGTTAATCCACCTTATCAACCCTCAACTGTCAGTATTGATGAATCAATCTATGTAGGCTATATAGTTCTGGAATGATAGGATGGCTTCTAAGGGTCACACCCTCTATTGTCGGTGTGTGTCCTCATCCTTGGGTTTGCTTGGTGCTGAATTTTACTCCCAACTGAATAAAAACTGAATTGATTACACTAAGATAAATTAGACTGAGTTCACTGAGTTTTGTGGACTGATGGAATATTACTGAATTCTATTAACTAACTGAGTTTATGAGATTACTGAGTTTTCCTTAGTCATGTGACTGACTGAATTCTACAGAGTTCTAAAACTTACTGAGAATACTACTGATCATGGAGTGACTGAGATTATCATAAAACTGACACTGGCTCTAGGCACACAGCTAAATTGTCAGGTATTAAATATCCCCAAGACTCTATAACATAAAAGTAAATAGGACATGATACTTCTTGAACCCATAACAATTGTCAACAATTTATAAGATAATCATTGAGAGATTTAAAGATACACTTGATACTCATAGTCTTGTACATGAATAGGAATACATTCCAACATATAATAAATTCACAAATCTAGTCTCATGAACACTCCATCAAATCATCAAAAGACATAACATTAGCATGGGAGTCATTATGAACATGTAGTTATATCCTAAGTTCATAATTTAGATCAATAGAGGATCATAAAACACAATTCTACTGACTTAGGCATTTTATCAAACACATGTATATACTTAGGATAGGACATTAACATTAAACAATTACATCATGGCTATATTAATCAACCCAATTTCATGAAATTCAATCAACATGCTAGCATAATATCAAGAAATACATAAATATTGCATCATGAAAACCATACATAATTAGCAACATTGATACAATTTCAATCCACAACATGAACATCATTATTTAAATTTTAAAAATGGTTTCTTGAACTTTAAGGATAAAAAGGATCCTTGGATAAATAATTTACAAACCTTGGTGGCTGATTTCTTGAAGATTGATGGAGGAAGGCTTGAATTCTTGGCTTAAAATTAATCACCTAGGACTTCTTGTTCTTGTTAAATTGAGAAATAATGAATGTATTTAGCCCAAAAATGACTAAATTTTGTGCATGAGGGTTGAAGGTTGGGGGAAAGTAACGTAATTACCCTTAAGAAACCAAAAGATGGGCACCGATGCACTGAGTGATGCGGCACATCGATGGCATCGACGCGATACTCGACGCGTCACCCCATGATTGCGCCAAGCCTTAGTACTTTTGACTGGTAATTTCTACAACAATATTAACCAACGCGATCGACGATGTGGGGCGCCAAGATCGCGTTGGTCCACTATCTTGGACTTCCAAACGTGGTCTAAATGAAGTTTAAAAAATCCAAAACTTATTCAGGAAAATGCATTGACCTTCCTAATCATGAATAAAAAAATAGACCTTTAAGGGACATTGAGGTCGCAAAATGAGATTGCCAACTTTTGAAGGCCAAAAATAATTTAAGTCTAGAAACTTAGCTAGAATTTTCTAAGTTCAGGACCTCTTGACAAGCTTAAAGGATGAATTAAGCTTAGGAATTTTGTGGGGTCTTACATAGATCTTTCGTGATGGAGCAGATTTGATCTCATCAGTTTGATGATGTTGGATTGAAGTCAATTTGACATAAGGTATTAAGTGGAGGGGATAAGGAAGCCTCACTTGATTAAGATGAAGTTTTGCATATTAGAGGCTGAGTTTGTGTGCCGAAAGTGGTGATTGTACTAGGTTGATCTTAGAGGAGGCCCATTGTTCCAACTATTTTATCCATCTAGGTGTGACTAAGATGTATCGTGATTAGAGACAATACTAACAGTGGGGTGGTATGAGGTGAGATATAGCAGATTTTATAACTCGTTGACTTTATTTCCAATAGGTGATGTACGAGTATATGAGACCAGGTGGATTGCTTCAGAGGTTACCCATTCTCGAGTAGAAGTGGGAATAGATCACTATAGACTTTGTGACTGATTTTCCTCATACATCTCATAGTTCTGACAGTGTTTGGGTCATTGTGGATTTATTGACCAATTTAGCTCATTTTATTCTAGTTCAGGTCTTATTCATTGCTGAGAGGTTAGCCCATATCTTCATTCATGAGATTATGCATCTGCATGGTGCATTAGTGTCCATTATTTCAGATTGCGGTATCTTGTTCACATTTCACTTTTGGAAGGATTTTTAGGATGAGTTGGGTACTTGGGTTGATATTAGCCTAGCATTTCACCCACAGATTGATGGCTAGATAGAGTGGACTATCCTAGTTTTGGAGGATATGCTTCGTCCATGCTTGATGGATTTTGGTGGCCAGTGGGAGCAATATTTGGATTTAGCAGAGTTTATATATAATAATAGCTACCATCCTATTATTGATATGGATCATTTGAAGGCATTGTATGAAAGGCTTTGTTGCTCTTCAGTGGGTTAGTTTGATATTTCGGAGGTGAGACCTTGAGGTATGGACATGCTTCGTGACTCTTTTCATAGAGTCTGGGTTATTCGGGATAGACTTCGAGCAACTCAGAGTAGGCAGAAATGCTATACTAATCGTAGACTTCATGCCTTAAGATTTGGTGTTGGTAATCATGTTTTTTGTCGAATTTCACCCATGATGGGTGTGATAAGATTTGGGAAGATGGGCAAGCTTAGCCCCAGGTATATTGGTCCATTTGAGATTCTTCGTACTATTGGTGATGTCGCTTATGAGTTAGATTTTCCCCTAATGTATTAGCTATTCATATAGTTTTTAATGTTTTTATGCTTCACCGTTACGTTCTGGGTGAGTCTCATATTATTCCTTGGGAGTCGGTTCAGTAAGATGAGCGGTTGTACTTTGTTGAAGAGCCAATGTCCATTTTGGATAGGGATGTTAGGCATTTGTACTCTTGAGTTATTCTTGTGGTTAAGGTTCAGTAGCAACATCGACCTATAGATGAAGCTATTTTGGAGGTCAAGTCTAATATGCGTAGTTCTTATCCTTAGTTTGAGGACGAACTAGATTTCTAATGGTGCATGATGCAACAAACCTAAAATTTGATGAAATGTGTGAAATTTGTGATTTTATGTGATTTTACTATTTTACCCCTCCTCATAGTCGCATTATGATATTTATGGGGTGTGGGAGTGATTAGCATAATTTTCGATGTATTTTAGTATCATTTATGTGATATTGTGGTTTTTGATGGCTTTGAGAGCCTTATTTTAGACTTATGAGGATATCTCTTGATACGTGCAATGGATGGACGAATGGACTGTTCCAGCAGCTCTATAATATCTATTTTAGGCTAGGTAGACCTTTGATTCGGGTCCCGGTGCACCCGAGCTCATTTCGACCTAGTGGTCAGAAAGTTGAAAAGTTTGAAATATGGGTATGGGACACCCATTTGATCGAAATGACCTCAGATGGAAAATCCGACTTAGCCAGCAGATCTAGAATGTAGATTTTAGGCTGTTAGCATATTTGGTATGATTTTACGACTTTTAAATCTCATTTTGACCCTTGGTTTGAAAAATTGTGATTTTGGGTTTCAGGGGTCAATTTTGTTAAAATGATATTTTTTTGAAAATATGATATCGCCATCGAGTTGGGAATGTAGAATTTAGTATAGTTGCATAGTTCATTTGCATATATCAGACTCTAACGAATCTCGAGCACCCCGTCGAAGTCCGAATTGACTTTTAAACAAAAACCAGCCTTTTAACCACAGCTGTGTAGAAAAAGCTGCAATAATAAATAGCTTTTTGGTCTATTTTGCTCATTTTTATTCTTGCCTCTTAGGAGTTGAATCCTAAAATAGTGCGGTAGCTTAAAAGTAAAGTTTGTGAGAGCTTGGGAAGCTATATTAACACCTTTTTCTTGATTTTATTATGGATTAAAGGTAAGAATTTACCATTTTCTTAGTAATTTTTTCATTAATTTCTCAAAACCCCAAAAACTTCGGACATTATTTTAAATCCAAATTTCACTCTTTCTCACTTGAATAATATTTTTTTCTTATAATTACTAGTTTTTAATCAATTTAACCTTCAAAACAACTTCGATTCTTGATTTTAACCCGGATTTTAAAGATTTTTCCAGGTAATGCTCAAAAATAGTTTTTCTTAGATTTGAACCCCGTTTTTGACTTAATTTAACTTGGTTTTTCAACTGCAGGTTCCTAAACATATGGAGAACATGTTTTTGAAGTAAGGTTTTGATTTTGCTTTTTGTTTTCTAAAACCCATTTTGGGAGTTCATTTTGACCCTGAACCAAATGTAGTCAATATGAGTGTCGTTGGTTTTATATTGATGCATAAATTTCATATTGATGTTTTTAGGGGAGTTCAGGATTGTTCGTGAAAAGTAAGGTCGTAGGTTCAAGTGTAGCGGACCGATTTTCGCTTTCGAGGTAGGTTATGGCTTAACTTTTTTAGACTGAGATGGGTAGTAAATGTTATACAAAATGCATGTTAGGGGGGAACTAGTCATGAAAAATTTCTACTTATGTGTGGTGCTCATGTGGGGGGCTATATGCGATGTAATTGTCAAAATTAAGTTATTATGTGATATTTCTGACTGTATGGGGTCCTAGGTGATATTAATAGCATTAAATACATGTGAATAATTGGGTTGTGTTTTTAAGATGCTTAATATAGTACCATTGGTGTATTATGATTATACTCATACTTTATTTGGTATATGATAGATGTGGAAATCCGTGGATGAAACTGAAAGAATGAGTAGATATTGGCTCACATAGTTGTGGAAATATATCATTTTGGTTGGTTGTGAAAATACTCATTGTAATTGGTTGTGAGCATTACATCCTCACATCATACTTATTCATGAAACATTGGTACAACCATGGAAATATCTGAGAAACATTGGCGACTGTTTTTTAAAACCCTCTCCAAGGAATGTGTTGGGGAAGAGATATTGTAACGCCTTATCAAACCCTTTTCGAGGGATATTTTGGAAAGGAGATATGAGATCTGTGGATTGTATACCGGTTGATGAACCCTCCATGGTTCCTATATCGGGAAGCTTTAGCTCCATAGATGTATATGGGGATTGTGTGACGATCCCGGAGGTTGTGCGATGACCTCGTGCATCATCATCATCATATGCATTGAATTACTTTATTGTGTTTATTTTGTGTTGTATTGCCTTATTGACTTATCATCTATGTATTTTTCTTACCATCCTTTAATTGTATTTCATGATCTTCTATCTACATATTTTCTCTTGTTCTATTTATATGTGACATAATGTATACTTGTGCTTTTTATCTTGGTGTGTTGTTGTAATATATGTGAGATATATACCATTGTGGGACATTTTCTGATTACAGATGACGTGCCCTTAGTGTATATTTTGTATGCTTTATTTACTACTTTGCTTAGTCAGCCTATGATACCTACTGAGTACAAGTGGACCGTACTCATGCCTACTGCGCCCTTTCGGTGCAGGTCCTAACTCGAGTGCGCCTCAACTTACTTGACTCGGGCGATTGTTGGAGCTTCCATGGTAGCGGTTGGACATTCATGTGTCTGATGTTCACCTCTATCTTTCTATAGTAGTTATGTCTTTATTAGGATTCGGAGACATATATTACTCCTTTATAGTTATTTTTCTGAAGCATTTGAATCTTGGATTTTATTAATAGTTCTTATATTATTGGCACCTAGTTTTAGGGATGATTTGTTTTTTGAATAA
Source organism: Capsicum annuum (assembly GCF_002878395.1). Lineage (NCBI taxonomy): Eukaryota > Viridiplantae > Streptophyta > Magnoliopsida > Solanales > Solanaceae > Capsicum > Capsicum annuum. Next base: position 90,750,004 of record NC_061122.1, read on the forward strand.
GTTCTTTCTGCATTGTTATGATTACTCATATGGTTCAGCTTCATTCTAAAAGCTTTACCTTGTGATATTTCTGTCTTTTCCTCTTTTCGTATCAATTTGGGTGATAGGATTACTTGTCAAGGTACTCTGCGACAAGTACCATCATGACTCTCATTTTTGGGTTGTGACAGTACTAGTTAGGGTAAATAGGGAAATGTCCAGAATACCCCCACTTATATCCCTTTAAAACCTATCCAGGAGAATAAAAAAATGCCCACCATACGAGTCCCTTCTATAACTTGTATCAAACCCATACCACTCACACCTCTAAGTTATACCCATTCCAGTGACCAAAACCATTCCACCAACCAACGCTAGTAAGCATACATCAGGACTATACCACTTGTACCCTAGCATATGGCTCGTACCCATGAGTCATATTAGGTCAAGAGAATGGATTTATAGGAAATCTTGTAAGTGTCAAAACCCAGGATATTTCCATCTCCCCCACTAGGAACATTAATCCCCTAATGATGGACAAGGTAGGGGTAACCAAACACAGAGTCATTTGCATTATCGATCATCCCTTCAAAAAAGTTTGAAACCAAAGAAGAAATGATGTTAATCTTTCCAAGTGCATTATATCTAACAAAACAACCTAAGTTCAAACATATATTCACAGTTTAAAGCATCAAAAGTGTCATGTTTCCATGCCACATCAACACCCTCAACTTAGACTTTTGCATTTCCTCAATTAAACCAAACCAAATACTATATCCTAACCCAGAGGCAATTCTTAAAACAAGAAGGTCTCTAACACCCCATAGGAGTGATTTTGGATTCAATTCTAAATATTGTTTCTCCCTTATCAATTTTAAACTTCGCAACTTAAACTTGTATATAGCAATCCCGCACATGTAGAAATATGAAAAAATCCAATGACAACATTACATTAGCAATAGAAACTTGGGCATATACATGCCTTACATTCATCAAATAATCTAGAAAACTAAAAATATAACCCATGTGCACTCACAGTCAATGGAATTCCATTTACTCCTCATGGATAGACTTCTCTAATCAGGGATGTACAAATCTCTCTTTCTCACAAAGAAGTATCACCGGTGTGCATAAAATACCACAAGATTGCCCTTATGCTCTTTTCCTAAGTTGTTAGACAGTCACAGTAGGATCATTATAGGACTTTATTTGGCTTGTACCATAGGCTTAGGGCTGGTATGATACCAGATTTTTAAAGTGACTAAGCCTCCTAGGCACTACACTCTTTTTGGGGTCCACTATTAATGACTTATTTTATTTCCACCCTTATTTCATTTGTTTCTTTCTTTGCACATTCCACTTGAGCTAGGTGTTTCTTTCTAGACCTTATTTTATATTGTTTTCTCTTATTCTTCTTCTTTTTCTATACCTCGTACTATGTTTTCTTTTCTTTACATCACGTCTACCCATGTTTCAACTATTTCCCTTGTACACTTTTTTTCTTTATTTTAGCTTTTCTCTTATACACCCCTATAATAGTCACCCTCAACTTATGAAATTTACTTGAATTGAGTTGCACAGTGTCCCCAGGAGGACCAGGGAAAAATAGGTTCCTTGTAACTTAAACGGGAAGGAAATAGGTGTAGTAAGAAAATTGGTCTATTAATGCACAAATATTTGGATCCAACGGATTTGTTCATTTGGTTCAGCCATTATACCCTTAAGTGGACTCACACAAAAATGGCCTATGATCATTTCCTACCTAACGATCCTTAGACCTAGGCAAAAACAACCCGACAAATTCTAGATTCCAACACAACCAGGCACAAAGTATTACTAAGTACTAGTTATCCAATTATGCAACAGTTTTTGTCCCAAACTATACTATACCTAATCCTAATACCATTATCAGATACTCAATAGTCTTGCACAATTATATAAATCATGCCATTCATAAAATAAATATTTCGAGGTGGCTCAACATTTTTAATTTTTTAACATAGTTGACAATCCCATTTCTAGCATTATCACAAAATCAATAGTGCTTTATCAATCATAAAATAAATTTTGAAATAAGAGTAAAAAATCTTGGAATACATCCCAACTTTTCAAAAATCCATAAAACCATCATCACAATTCAAAAGTATCCATGGCCATAGGCGCGCTGATCTACTCCCTATCTCTGTTGCCTGCCTCAGACTTGTAAGTCATAAAAGACTTTTAGTGTTAGCTACATATAAAAAATTTAAAACTTCTCCCGAATTTTTTTCGGTACCCCCATCCAAAAATTGAGAACGTTACACTATCCCCAATGTTAAAAAAATAAAAAAGAGTAGGGATAAAAATCATACCTAGGTGCTCAAGGCACCGGATCATCAACATCAAAATGTGGGCCCTTATTTGGGTCCCACTCTCCTCAACAACTATCCCAAATAAGACTAGATCATCAACCGATAGGGGAACAACATCAACTCTCTCAACATTAAGAACCGTAGCCCTTAAACTATTATCTTCCATAGCCATCTCTCGAATCCATGTCTGTTGGTCCTGCTCATCCTGGATAATTCCAAGTCTATCTTTCTTCATTGAATTCATGTCTTCTTTTATCTTTTGCTTCTTTTTTCTTCTCTCTTCCTCTGTATTCTCAGCCTACTCATCCACATATATTGCCCAAATATTTGGCACCTCAACTGTGGGAATCATAGTCTATACTATAGGCTCTGCCACTGTTGGCCTTTCATAAAACTCTGTGACCATCTTCTTTAACTCTGTAATCTCTACTCTAACATCAGTGACATTAAGCATTTTTCCACTTCCGAACTATTGAGTAATCCTCGATTCAAATACATGTAAATGCTCTTAGAGGCATAGTTGATTCATCCAGCTTCTTACTCAATCCACCATATAACTTACCTTCACAGTCAGCATTGTCGACTGGGTCACCACTTTTGTCTATGTAGCCTGAGAAATCATCATAACCCAAGTGGCATAGCTTGTGGCCTAGGTGTCACCGACTGGACTAGCAGTGACATACTAGAATCTATATCTTTAGTTGGAGTATCAGTCCGTGCACCTGTCTTGGTGTTCTCAGCAGTGGCACCAATATGTGTTTGACCATTTTACAGGAATAATCCCACCATAACATTCGCTGCTTGCCTTATAAGCCTATCCAATAGGTTGGACGCATCATAAATTAGTCCAATATTAAAATTCCAATAGGCTTATCTTATTTCATCAATTCCAAGGATCTCTAATACTCTTGCAGCTAAACATATTTGCTTAATCACGCAAGGGTAGGCTTGTAACGCCATCTGCTCTGCAATAGCCCTATCTCTCAACTCTCAAACTAAGAACTCACTAACGTCAAATGCATTCCCAAGTGTAAAACCTGATATTATCGCAGCTTGGAACTGGCTCAGTACATCATCACCTGTAGTAGGAAATAGCGTATGAAAAGCTATAGTTCACCAAGACTTACCCTCAAAGTTGAAGGTACCCTTCTTCATTTACGGAGACTCTTCCATACAGCCTTCAGCCCAGGCAGTATACACATCGTTCAAAGATATACACTCTATAATCCACCGAAACATTACCAGTTTGTCATTAGTACCCAATGTTTGGTTAGTAATCTTCCTCATTTCAGTTGTTCTGTAATCTATTTTTGTTGTGTTGTCTGAGGCCTGATATTTTAGGTCACACAAAAATCTTCTAATGGTTTGGAGTGATATATCCATCCAAACTCCACGAATGATCAATGAGGCAATAGACTACGCTCCTTCCACAACATGACCTATGCATACTGTCACATCTACTCGCCCTTAAATGTGATATAGAACACACGAATGAGGACCTCACTATATCGTCCTACTAATCTTATTATCCATTCGATACCATAATTTTTGGACTGTTCTACAAACTCAGGCAATTTAGCCATACCCATAGTAGTTATCCACATATCATTATATAATACTCTCTAAATCTTATTTCTTGGTAGCTGAGACAACCATGTATTAAATATTACCTATATTTTGGAGTATCTCTATTGTTCAACGATGGGCACTAGAGTAGGGGCTATTGCTAGTGGGGGTTCTTGTCTGGCTATTGGAGTAGCCTCAACCTCGGGACCAATGGATTCCTCTGTACTGTCCTCAGCTAAAGTAGATTCTGCTTCATCATCTTCATTATCCATAGGTTGTGGTGTGTGTGGAGGAGAGACAGTTGCATTTTTTAATCTTGGACCCTTTGGTGGTGTATCAGAATCTCAAGGGACAACCTTCTTCTCTTTTTCCTTAGTTGGTGCCTTGCCTTTCTGAGAACCTTTCTTGGATGCGGTCCCAGTGTATTCTTCCCCGCTGCTTTCAGAGATAGTTTTAAATTTGGAGAAACTTATTTCCTAACTGTCCATTAGGGCTTGTTTATTCACCTTCTTGGCCATGGTTTTTAATAAGGAAGTAGCCTTTGGAGGCATATTTCCTGCAAATACACTAAGTTTAGTAACTAAGTAAAGAAAGGAAAAGAAAAATTAGCAACTAAAGTTCAATGTGCCCTTTCTAGTTTAGGTATGAAAGGTAGTTACTGGTCCTATCTATCGGATACAATTCGTATACTTGAGTTGTATATTAGACAATGTCAGATCATTATTCACAGATCAGCTTATGACTCCTCCTTACCAGTCGTACCAATAGGCTATGACTCATAACCAGCAGTCATAATCTGATCAAAAACTTTTGTTCTTTTATATTTCTTGCTAGGTGGGTATGATTAATATGTACAAGTCGTAAGGTTGGGATACGACTCATATGGTTTAGTTTTATCTATTCTAGAACTTTGAATTTGTCAGATTTCTATGTTTTCAGTGGGTGCGAGTCCCATTATGACTCTCATACCGGTGGGTACAAGTCGTAAGGAGTTCCGTATCCACTGCAACATAGAAGTACAACTTTCAAAGTTTGACTCCGATGAAATTCCCAAACTACCCATTACTTTTTTTTAGCAATATCCAGTATTTGAAATATATAAACACATAAAATTCCATTTTTAAACCCTATTTCATCGACATTTTCAATTTTCAACCCAAATATCCAAATTATGCAATCAACAAACCAATATATGCAAAAATTGTACTTAACCCATGATTTCTATAGCACATATTACTCTATTCACATTTTAATGCTGCAAAAATAAGTTGAGAGACCTACTTGGTCAGTGTAGAGTGTACGATTTCGACTTTGGATCTTAGTAGCCTTAAATTAGACTTAAAATCGTACCATATGACCAATTCGAGGTTATTGGTAATTAGAATTAGTTGGAAAAAAACTTGATTTTGTAGTTTGAAGTTAAAATTTTGGGGTGGAAAATTGTGAGTATAAGTTAGAGTTCTCGGGTGCCCTATCGAGTCCAATTTTCTATTTAAATCGTAGGTCTTAGGTCGGGTCAAACCGACGAACTAACCTAGTAAGATGGGGTACGAGTTGTCTATATGACTCATACCCAAGTTTATGAGTTATTTCGTTGACTCGTATGGCGTGGAAACTTACCTGGGTTCTTAAGTGGATATGACTCTTGGTCACAAATCGTACCCAAGGAATACGAATCATATCGTGAGTTGTATGCATTCCAAACATTAATATCTGATTCTAATTTTTCTCCCAGGTCAATATAACTCCTACTTATGAGTCATATCATATAGATACGACTTGTAAAGAGTTCGTATGATATCTTTCTAACTTCTTTTGATTTTTGTATACATTCTTTAGTCATGCACATTGAACAAACAAATTACCCTCTGAACGAAATAAGTACAACAACATGGGTTACCTCCCATGCAGTGCTTGATTTAACATTGCGGAACAACGTGGCTAAGTTGGATGCTCTGATTTCACCAACGAGCCTTAGGGGTTTCCTACCATGTAGCGCTTGGTTTAATGTTGCGGCTTGACAAAATTGCATCAATTACTCATACTTTATCAAGATCAATATCAACTATTTCATTCACTACTTCCATATTTCCCATATAGCGCTTTACTCTATGACCATTTACCTTGAATAGTTGTCCAGTATCCTTTTGTAGTTCTAAAGCACCATAGGTATAGACTTTTGAAACTGTGAATGGGCCATGCCATCTAGACCTCAGTTTTCCAGCAAACAAGTGAAGCTCGGAGTAATATAGTAGTACTTCTACCTTTCTCAAATACCCTCTTCTCGATCTTCTGATCCTGATACAACTTAATTTTCTCTTTGTATATTGCAGAACTTTCATATACCCGGTGTCGGAATTCATTCAACTCATTGACGTTATACAACCTTGACTTACCTGAATCCTTCCACTCTAAATTCAGCTTCTTCAATGCCCATAGTTCCCTAAGCTCAAGCTCAATTGGTAAATGGTAAGCTTTGCCATCCAAAACCTGATAGGGTGAGGCACTTATGAGTGTTTTGTAAGTTGTACGGTAAGCCCATAATGCATCATCTAAACTTTTTGCCCAATCAGTCTGATTATCATTCGCTAATATGGACTTCAATTCTGTATTGGAGACTTCAACTTGTCCACTAGTCAGTAGATGATAAGGTTTTGCCACCTTGCAATTCACTCCATATTTTGTAAGTAGACTCTTGAATAGATAAATGAAAAAATGTGACCCTCCATAACTAATAATAGCAAGTGGCATACAAAATTGAGAAAAAAATATTCTTTCTCAAAAATGTCATGACACTCCTTGCATCATTATTAGGAAGTGCAATTGTGTAATGCCCTGAGTATGCACTCTAGACATCACACCGTGCTCATAATACCTAAAGACCATAAGCTAACCCATGACTAATAACTACTGCAATCACTGAATAATAATAACTCTGTAATAAAGCAGAAATTAAGCTCAATCTACCATAAGGTTCAAAACTGAAATCAAACACTTAACATTGATAAATAAATACTAAAAACTAAATAGCTGTCTAAAATAATCTAGTCTGAAGATCCTCTAACTGAACTGTCTAAATATGAAGTTGATGGGATAAGCCCACAACTAACTCTGACTACTAAGGTATTGATAACTAAAATAATACTCTATCCTTGAACTATGAGGATTCATATCTAAATCTGCTATTGATAATCTGGGCTGCTAGATACGGTCAGGAGCCCATATATCTGAACCTATGATATAAGATGTCATAGACCAAAATAAAGATATGCGTCATTACTTTCAATGTACCGATATGCTAGGTAAGGTAAGGCTGATGCAGGGGTTCATATGCATAAATAGTAACTGGCTGAGAAATCATGAATATTACTGAGTGCGAGTACATGTATATCTAAAACTGCTGTAAAATATTGACTATGCAATGCTAGGTGCATAACTACGTATAATATAACTGATAGCACATTCAATACTGGATAATGGGTTCTAAAAACTGAATGACTAATATTTGAGTTTACTGATACTGTATTACTATTAACTGAGTGACTATTTTTGACAGTCTTGATTTTGTAAAATTGAATTGACTTCTAACTAGGGTTGGGTGACTGCATCTAACAGTCCTAATTTTGATACTAAACTAAGGTTTTATACTGAGTCTTAAACTGAAACTAAAACTGTGGGAGTGTTCATCTAATCGATATACACCGATTATGAACTGAGTTGGGGTCTAACATTTGAACCCAGTCAGAAGGGTGTTAGCACATTGCCAAGGGATACTAACAATGACTATGAGTTAACCCTCTCTTACAGGAAGCCCTTTCATCAACGCTCACTGGCAGGAAAACTCGTACGAGATGTATCAACCTTAGACTTGCAGGAATATATATCAACCTACACTGGCTACATAGTTCTGTAACGCAGGGTCTTCTATTAAAAGTCAAACCCATTTTACTAACAGAAATGCCCCTATCCCTGGGTTCGCTCGATATTGATTCCTACTCCCAACTGAATAGACACTGATATGATTTCTGGACAGTACTAGGCTTGACTAAACTATCACTGATTGTGCTATCTAACTGAATTGGACTGAGTTCATTGACTTCTATTAACTACTGAATATACTGAGTTCTGTTACTGACTGAGTATACTGAGTTCTGTTACTGATTGAGTACTACTGAACGTGACATCACTAAGATTATCCTAAAACTACTATAAATCTAGGTAGTAGCTAGATTGTCAGGTATTATATACCCCCAGGACTCGATAGCATAGATGGTAAAAACATAGCACAATCTTGAAAACATGAAAAGTAGTCACTTTGTCACAATTCATTCATTGAGACATTTTAGCAAACACTTGGATGGCATGAACTTGTACACATACTACTATGTCATGATTCACTATTCAACTCTCATGAACATTATATCAAACACTTGGGGGCATAGATTATGCACATAATAATAGTCCACATGCAAGTATCATGATCACAATTCCAAACTCACAAATTCAAGTGTTTCCAACATGAAACTACATAACACTACACACATGTTTTTTTAATTCACATGAATTTTATAATTAATCATGGATTAGAACCCAAATAATATCATAATCATGAATACAATTTAACTCAACATGGAATTAATGAAAGAAACTATCTTAAAATTTTAAAAGAGGTTCTTGAACTCCAAGGGTGGAAGGAAACCCTTGGATGATAACCTAGCATACCTCGGTAAGTAAAATCGTTAAGATTGATGGTGTGTTATTGAAGATTGGTCTTGAAATTTGAATACCCTAGGGTTGGTTATTGAGTAAATTTGAGAGAGAATGAGAGATTTTCACTTTAGAGTAGGTTAATATTGTGTTTTTAGGGCTGACTAAGGGTGGGAAAATAACCCAAATACCCCTCTGGATGCGGTGTTTTAATCACTGAAAACATGCCCAGTGATGCGGTGAGCGAGGCGCCGCATCGATGGCTTCAATGCAATGACCAATGCGCCGCATTGAGTTTGGATTGGTTCACTGGAATCGCATTGAAAGCTAGGGAAAAATTACTCTTTGATGCAATGATCAATGCGATGCATTGAAATCGCATTGACCCATTATATTAGCCACTTGAATATACCTCAAACAAGATCTGAAAAATACAAAACTCACCCAAAGTATACCATTGACACACCTAATCATGATTCACTCCAAGGATCAACATTTTAAGGTCATAAGGGTCGTAAAATATGATCAAAAAATTATGAAGGCTAAAATTATTCTAGAAGTAAACACTTAGCTAAAATTTCTAAGTCTGGAACATCTTTTCAAGCTTTAAAGGGATGAGTTAAGTTTAGGATTTTGCAGGGTCTTACAATATCTCCCCCTTGGGAACATTTTTCCTCGGATGAGACTGACTAAGCTGAGAATACTAATAGACTGAATTTACATACCGATCATGTACAACTAAAGTATGATTTCATGACTGAATCTACTGATATAATGAACTATTATATGACATGCATAACAAAAGTATAACTGAGTTTTGAAGACCTGACACATGACCGAGCTATTTCATAAAGGTATGTGTGATATGAGTATGTTATGCAATTGAACAGATACAAAGTTGTAAAGGTATTTTTAGCATGAGACTGAGTAAATTCAAGGAAAACTGTTACCTTGAGCAGTGTCTAAGTTTTCTGAGAAAAGGTGAGGATACTTGATCTGCATATTTGCTTCTGTGTTCCAAGTAGCTCCCTCAATGGACTAATTCTGTCAAAAAACTTTGACTAGAGGAACCTCTTTGTTCTTTAGTCTGCGAATGTAAAAATCTAGAATTTTGACTGGGATTACCTCATAAGAGAGGGTGTTCTGGACATCAATGCCCTTTATTGAGACTATAACTACTAGGTCACCTATGCACTTCTTTATCAAGGAGACATGAAACACTAGGTTCACTAACGCTAAGTCTGAAGGCAACTCAAACTTATAAGGTACCTTTCTAAAATGGACGAGAATTCGGTAAGGACCAACATATTGGGGACAAAGTTTCCCCTTCTTGCCGAACCTCTTCAATCCATTTATAGGATAGATTTTAAAATACATCAAGTCACTAATCTTAAAATTGAGATCCTTTCTTCGCACATCATCATACAATTTCTTTCGGCTTTGAGCTGTCTTGAGCCTTTTCCCTGATAAATTGAACTTTTTCTAAGGCATCAAATACCAAGTCAGGCCCTATCACTGCGGCCACACCCACTTTAAACCAACCAATAGGGGATCTACATCTTCTCTCATAGAGCACCTCAAACGGAGGCATCTAAATACTGGAATGATAACTTTTATTATATGCAAACTCAATCAGGGTAAAGTGGTTATGCCAACTACCTTTAAAGTCAATGGCACACGCTCTTAAAATATGTTATAGAGTCTAGATGGTCCTTTATACTTGAACATCTTTTTGAGGGTGAAAGGTTATACTGAGGTGAAACTGGGTACCAAGACCCTTTTGGCAGGCTTTCAAGAAATAAGAGGTAAACTACGTACCTCTGTCTAAAATGATAGACAACACAACGCCATGGAACCTGACCAACTCTCTAACATAAAGCTTTCCATAATCCTCATCTTAATAAGAGGTATGAACTGGTAAGAAATAATATGATTGATATCCTGTTTATTATAACCCAAATCGAATCATGTTGGCAGTAAGTACGGGGAAAAACTATCACAAAACTTTTGTGGGAATACTAAACTCTTGCGTAGATCACTAGGCTTTTGATGCTCATTCTTGACCTGCTGACATGTAGAGTACTTAGCCATAAACTCTACAATGTATTTCTTCATCCTACTCCACTAATAGGCCTCTGGCAAATCACGATACATCGCAGTGACCCCTGGGTGAATTAATTAACATGCTCCATGCACCTCTGCAAGAATCCTCTATCTCACGCCATACACATATGGCACACATAGTCTACCCTAGAAGCGTAACACACCATCTACCCCTTGGAGAAAACCTCTACTTTCTGATCTCTGACTGACTCTTTTAGTTTAACTAAACTGGGATCTCTATTCTACTTTTCTTTTACCTCAAAAACCTAAGAGAGTTTCAAAAAATTCTGCACCTATACACTACCCTCTGCTGAATCGACTAAGTGGATACTTAGTCGGCTAAGTTAATGAACTTCTTGAATTAACTTCTTCTTACTATCCTCTACTTAAACAACACTACCTATAGAAATCTTACTAATAGCATCAACCACTAAATTGTCCTTGCTTAGATGATACAGAACACTTATATCATAGTTTTTCAGCAACTCTAACCACCTTCTCTGATATAGGTTGAGGTCTTTTTGAGAAAATACATACTGCAGGATCTTGTGATTTGTAAACACATCCACATGTACCCTATAAAATAATGCCTCCAAATCATTAAGGCAAACACGACAGCTGCTAACTTAAGATTATGAGTGGGGTAATTCTTTTTATGGGGCTTAAGCTGTCTAGAGGCATAGGCTATGACCTTACCTCTCCATATCAAAACATACCCCAAACAAATCTGGAAGCATCACAATAGACAACAAATCCATCTGAACCATATGGTTAAGTTAAAACTAGGGCTATAGGTAGTCGAGTATTTAACATCTAAAAATTCTTCTCACAAGAATCTGACCACTGAAACTTTACTTACTTCTGAGTCAATTTGGACATAGGGGATGCAATGGATGAAAACCACTGACTTTAGCTAAAATTTGCACTTAATGAATTTGGCGAACAACTGATGGGATCTGAGAGTTTGTAATACTATTCTAAGATGGTCTACATGATCATGTTCACTATGGGAGTAGACAAGAATATCATCAATGAGGACTATGATGAACATGTCCAAGTACTACTTGAACACGTAGTTTATCAAGTCCATGAAGGCTACCGAAGCATTGGTAAGACCAAATGACATGACTAGGAATTCAAAGTGGCCATAACAAGTTCTGAAAGCTATTTTTAAAATGTCACATTCTCTGACTTTGAGCTGGTGATAGCCTGATCTGAGGTCTATCTTAGAAAATCAGCTAGCAAAATATATTTGGTCAAATAAGTCATCGATTCTGGGAAGTGGATACTTGTTCTTGACCGTGACTTTATTTAGCAGACGGTAGTCTATACATATTTTAATGAACTTGAGAGAATACTCTTTCACTGTCATGTTGCCCTTCTTCAGATTAATGAACTCCAAAACCTTCGCTTCCCTCAACAGTGGGAAGAACCTATCTAGAAAAAAAATGGTTAACTTCTCCCATTCTATGAGAGCTGCATCTAGGGCCCTCTCTGCCTTCCAGTGCTTGAACCATGAGTGAGCCATATCCTGAAACTGATATGGAACTGACTCAGAACTCTCACTTGTAGTTAGATCTATAATATTTATAGATTTTTGTACCTGATCAAGGAATTCTTATGGGTTCTCATCTAACTTAGACCCGGTAAAGGCTGGAGTGTACACTCGGGTAAAGTCCTGAATTTTTGCTGCAGCAATATTGGCTACTAAGTTTTCTAGAACGACAACTGGGCATTCATTTTGTGCTTTCATATAATGAGCTATAGAGGTTAAAGTTGCTCTAAATTCTGCATGGGAGACAAGGTCGTCCAGGGGATCTTCCTGAATGGGCAGAGGTATTAGCTGGTTTCCTGTTTTCTTTTGTTGTTCATTTTGGGAGGCATATTCTATAAATAAAAGGGAAAAAGAATTAGACCGGGAGTTTAACTTGAGATCATGCTCACTCATATGAAATGAATATTGAAAGTAGGAAAAATTTTCCTAAAATGCCTCATAGCCTCTTGTTTATAAGTATGGCGTACTACACACCTATGAATAAGACTCTACTTGATGCATCTTTTAGATTTCCTAGCACTCTGTTGAACCTTAGTCTCTAATGCCAAGTTTGTAATAACCCGAGTCTGCACCCCAGACATCATATGGTGCTCATAATCTTAAAGGACAACAAGCTAACCCATGATAAGTACATACTGCAGTCACTGAATAATAATAACTCTGTAATAATGTGAAAATTAGGCTGAATCTGTCATAAGGTTCATAAATAAAATCAAATATTAAATACTAATAAATAAATACTTAAAACTGAATAATTGTCTAAAATAATCTAGTCTGAAGAGCCTCTTACGGGAAAACTCGTATGAGATGTATCAACCCTAAACTGGCAGGAAGATATCTCAACCCACATTTTCTATGTAGTTCGATAATGTAGGGACTGCTACTAAGAGTCAAACCTTTTTTACTGATAAGAATGCTCCCATCCCTGGTTTTACTTGGTGCTGATTCCAAATCCCAACTGAATAGACACTGAAATAATTTCTTGACTGAATTGTGACTGATCATGCTATCTAACTGAACTGGATTGAGTTCATTGACTTCTATTAACTGAGTGAATATACTGTGTTCTGTTACTGACTTGGTATACTTAGTTTTGTTACTGGCTGAGTACTACTATACGTGACATCACTAAGACTATCCTTAAATTACTGTAAATCTAGGTAGCAGCTAGATTATCGGGTATTAGATACCCCTAGGACTTGATAGCATAGATAGTAAAAATATATCATAATCTTGAAAACATGAAAACTAGTCACTTTGTCACAATTCATTCATTGACACATTTTGGCAAACACTTACATGGCATGAACTTGTGCACATACTATTATGTCATGATTGACTATTCAACTCTCATCAACATTATATCAAACAGTTGGGGGCATAGTTTATGCACATAATACTGGTCAACATGCAAGAATCATGATCACAATTCCAAAATCACAAATTCAAGGGTTTCCAACATAAAACTATATAAAACTACATATATGCTTTTTTAATTCACATGAATTTTGTAATTAATCATGGATTAGAACCCAAATAAAATCATAATCATGAATACAATTTAACTCAACATGGAATTCATGAAAGCAACCATGTTTAAATTTTAAAATAGGTTCTTGAACTCCAACAGTGGAAGAAAACCCTTGGATGAACACCTATCATACCTTGGTAAGTAAATTCATGAAGATTGATGGTGTGTGCATGAAGATTGGTCTAGAAATTTAAATGCCCTAGGATTTTTTCTTGAGTAAATTTGAGCGAAAATTAGATATTTTACCTTTAGAGTAGGTTAATCTCGTATTTTTGGGGCTGATGAAACGTGGAAAAATGACCCAAATACCCCTGTGAATGCGGAGTTTTAATGAATCAAAATGTGCCCAGTAATGTGGTGAGCTATGTGCCGCACTGATGGCATCAATGCAATAACCAATGTTCCGCATCGAGTTCCTGGTTGTTCAATGGAATTTCATTGAAAGTTGAGGAAAAATTATCCATCGACGCGATGGGCAATGTGACGCATCGAGACCGCATCGACCCACTATTTTGGCCACTTGAATATGACTAAAACAAGGTCTGAAAAATTTGAAACTCACTTGATGTAACCTATTGACACACCCGATCATGATTGAATCAAAGGATCAATAGTTTAAGGTCATAAGGATCATAAAATAATATCGCCAAATTATGAAGGCTAAAATAATTATAGGTGTAAATACTTAGCTGAAATTTTTAAGTCTGGGACCTCTTTTCAAGCTTTAACGAACTGAGTTATGCTTAGGATTTTGCGGGATCATATAAATTTATTCCACCTATTTTGAAACATAATTAATAGCTACCAGTATGTACTTCATGCCACATGAACTCACAAAAAGTCCCATGAAATCTATGTAACACACATCAAACACATCCAATTCTAAGATAGGGGTCATAGGTAGTTCATGTCTTCAAGTAATAGTACCTTGTTGTTGACATTAATGACAGGAAGCAACATAGCCATGAGCATCTTTATATATAGTTGACCAATAGTATCCGCATCGCAGGATCTTATGAGCTATTTAGGCCACTCCATGGTAACCCCCAACTAGCAATAAATGACATGCTTTAAGTATGCTCATCATCTCCATAGTATCTACAATAGACCATTCAATGGCCCTTTTGAAATTTTACAAAATTGACAACAATGATTCTATGTCTGACTATCTCAGGTCAGTTGTAATATTGACCGAAAAAGTGTTGTTGGCCCCCAAAAACTCATATTGCAAGTGAGATGGGAAGGCCTTGAATTCTAACAATGGTTGTTCCTCAATGGATGGGCAAGCAGGTAGAGTTTTTCTATTCTTCAAATCTAGATCAAGCTTCTTTGGTGCAATATTCTAGCCATTACCATTCAATTCACAAACAAGCTCCTCATATTCTTCTATGCCATCTGAGTTAAAATTCATGATCACACCTGCAAATGCCTCAACACTTAGTCTTCCTTTACTAGGAACAACCGCATTAGAACAATTATCCCACAAAGTTATAGAATCAATATCATGAAGTGAATCTGCTTCTTCATTGTTCACATTAATCACATATATCACCCTCAACTTATCAGGCTGCTTCATGAATTTGCATATTTCAAATATTACCTGTTCATCATTAAATCTCAATATTAGATATCCAATCTCCTAATCAATTAATATTAAACCTGTAGCAATAAAAGGTTTGCCAAGAATAATTGGGACTTAAAGGCCCACTTCACAATCTAGCACAACAAAGTCAGCCAAAAAATAAAAAAAGATAGTTTTACTAAGGTATCATAAAGGATACCGACTGGCTTCTTTACGTATCTATCTATCATGAATAGCCTCATGCTGGTAGGTTTTAGAGCATCCATCCCTAATGCTTGAATACTGTAAATGGAATGAGGTTGATACTAGCATCCAAATCACTCAATGTACGTGCAAAGTGGAAAGATCCAAAAGCAAAAGGTATAGTGACTGCACTAGGATCTTTCTTCTTTTGTACCAATGTTCTAGTGGATACAGCACTGTAATAATTAACATTGTCAACCGGCTCATAACTGACTACTTTTTTCTTTGTAATTAGTTCCTTTATGAACTTTTTATAGCCTGTATCTAGTCCAATTCCTCTACAAGTGGTTTATAGATAGTTAGTTCTTTTAGCATAGACAAAAATTTCTGATACGTACCCTCTTCTTGTTTTTTTTTTCTCAGTCATTATGGATAGGGAGGACGTGGTCTTGGAATGATTTCAGCATAGGCTATGTAGCCTTTTCTTCTCCTTCATTAGGCTTGCTGCTGCTTCCCATATCGACTGGCTCCACATCATTTTGTGTGTACTCATCAATAGTAGGTGGAGGTAGATGTACAGTAACCTTACCACTCTAAGTAGTAATGGCATGACATTGATTGTCGTTTCTAGGATTTACCACTATGTTGCTCGGAAGAGTGCCAGGTTGTCTTTGATTTACTATAGCTGACATCTGCCCAAATTGTTGCTCCAACTGCCTAATTGCTATGGCGAATGATTTGACTTTTTGATTTAGTCCCGACACATCCACTATGTAATCTTTCAGAGAATGTTCTTGACTTTCTTGTCCTTTGACTAGCTTAGACAAGAGAGACTCAACTCTAGACTCTGCATCTCGGCTGTATAGTAGAATGTATTTATCACTCTTCTCCTTATAGTCATCCTTACATCACAATCAACATCTTTGTCTCTACTCCTACCTCTGTATCTATCATTATAATAGTTCCGACATTGATTCCCTTACCCTTGGACTCAGAAATTTGCCAATCTACGATTAAGATAGTTTACCTCTTCTTCAAATTCAATCTTGAATGGTTAGGATGTACAACCCAATGCCGCTACTACAGCTACTGCATTAACTTTCTTAGCATTTAGTGAAGCAAACTGCTTTGTGAGCAATCCAATATTAGTCTAAAGCTGTGATACCTCTTGTGCAACCATATCATTACCTGCTCCATATGTATTTTTCACTCCAATAGCATATGCACCTGTACCACAATCAGAATCTCTGTTATGTCATCCTTTACTGGTGACTACAATATTGTCATGCAATTTTCGTGTAGCATCCCAATAAAGACGTAAATAGTACCTACCATGGCTCTCAAACTAGCACTCAGTGATCTATAGAAGATTTTTGACAAATTAGATCCTCTAATTCAGTGGTTTGGCACTACGCTCAGCTTCTTTTTGCATCTAAACCATGCTTCGTACATCAATTCTGCAAGTAGTTATCTGAAATTATAAATTTCATCCTTCAGTTGTAACTTCCGTGCGGGAGGAAAAAATCTATTTATAAACTATTTCATCAACTCATTCTAAGTAGTAATAGATCCTCTTTGTAGTTCCTCTAGCCATAGAGATGCTTCTCCAGTTAAACAAAATGGGAACGACCTTAATCTCAATGCTTCCTAATCAACCCCTAGGAGGTTATAGTTTGTGCAGATCCCAAGGAAATTAGTAAGGTGCATGTTCGTATCATACTTAGCTACTCCTGAAAATAAACCTTTTAGGTTCAACAGCTGGATCATAGCCCTAGTAATATCAAACTTCACATTAGTTCTAAAAAGAAGGAACAATAGCTCCTTTCTCAATAGGGTCAACATAACACAGGTCTTCATCCTCCTCCTCATATGGATCTAAGTGCTGGTATGATGGAACATATGAAACTCTTCCCTTTTGAAATCAATAATCAAAAACCTATCTAGGTCTTTCTAGTCCATGTTGCTGAAAACATTCAGCTTCAGCAGCCAGTTTACCTTCTCCAACTTCTCTTTGTTCTTGCTCTAATAGTTGTTGTGTCTGTATGTCTATAATATTCTACATGTCTAATGGATCATGTGGGAGTGCTGTATTTGGGACCATAGGTAGGGATCTTACACCCAATCACGAACTTGTCCTAACATCCTTCTTGGTGTTTGAAGGATTCTCTCTGGCTTTAGATTAAAAGGGAGTAAGGGATTACCTCTAATCCTAGTGCTTGGAATACATTGGCGTATGCCAAATCAAGAACAGAAAATTAAAAACTTGAGAACTTCACCAATTTAATTTACTACTCAAACTATTATTGCCGACAACGATGCCAAATTTGATATCGGCCAAAACTACTCCTCAATCGAAAGTAAAATACAGTCGATGCAAATATAATAACCCAAATAGGTTGGAATCGATTCCACAGGGAAACATGAGTAGTTGTTTCCTTGATTTGATCCTAGAGTAGTGCAAAAAAGTAAATGGGGAATTTTGTTATCAATAGCAAAGAGTAACCAATTATAGAGCGCTTTTGAGTTGTAATCAATAGGAGACGAAAGGTCTGTATTCCCCCTAGCTTCTCAACTCTGTAGACATTTCGTGATCAACCCACTGCTGAGTTGTTTTGCATGTAAAGCCTATAAGATAGGTATTATCAATCGCCTTTTGAGTAAGATGATAAATTTCACCCTTAGACTTGGTTATCGTCTTCGGGTGTTGCCTTATTGTCCTTTGCTACAGACTCAGTTCACTTGATCCTTTGTTATCAGATCATGTGATAAGATGGAATGTGAGGACTATAAGATATAGGTAGAAATCTTAAGTTACTTTTCTAATCTTCTTTCCCCAATCACTGGCTTCTTCGTTATCGAAAGAATGCGAATACGGGCTTTTACCTAAAGATTTTGCAGTTACTTGAAATCAATTATAGTGAAGAAGAATTAGGATTCATTCATAAACCCTAGAACAGATATGTGTCACACTTCCTCTACATAGCTAATACGCCAGGGTTCCCACAACCCTAGATAAGGACATTAGCCGCTCATGTTTGTGCAAGAAATCATTATTATCAATGAAGAATACATAAAATCAATTTCTCAAAAGTAAGATAATTAACTTCAAAGTCTTTAATTGAATAAACCCTCAAATCTCAAGAATAATTGTAAAAGTATGTAATTGTGTGTAAAAGAATGTCACTATGCATAAACTAATAAAAGATAAACCCCAGGGTATTTATAGTATCACAAAATAAAGTTAAGTTGACAGTCGGTACGACTCTGTCTTCACTTATATCCTCATCTTACGAGTCATACCTTTCCTTTTCATAAACATTCAAGTGCTCAGCTTATGACTTTGGCTTATGAATCATACGACTTATGTCCTTAATTAGTATACACTTAGGACTTTAGTTTTTTTTTGTCCTTGAACACTGGTTGGTATATGACATCCCTATATGAGTCGGACTAAAACTTTCGACTCGTATCCTTCTGATACTTCAATACCTGGATGGTAGCTTGGATTCTGTTTTGCTCAGGACTTTAGCATACGATTCGTATCCTACCTTATGACTGGAATACTTCAGTTATATCTTCTTTATATTTGGTTTCTTGACTTGGCTTTTAGTTTTTTTCCTTATATGATTTAGCATATGAGTCATACCAAATGGTTATGACTCAGGAGCAGACTTGTATACTGATCGGAGTTGGTCTTTTTTAGGTCTTTTTCTCCTCTATTAGTTCAAATAATGTTATAAACCTGTTTTATCTACAATTCACACCAAAGTGCATTATATCTAATAAAGCAACCTAAGTTCACACATAAACTCATGGTTTTAAGTATCGAAAGTGTCGTGTTTCTATGCCACATCAAACATTCATCCCGGAATGACGGACAAGGTAAGGTTAACCACATAAAGAGTCATTTGTATCATCAAACATCCCTTCAACAAAGTTTGAAAACAAAGAGCCAAAGATAATAATCTTTCCTTTAACAAACTCAAAAAATAAATATGTTCAAGATACATACCTTCTGCATGAATCACAAAAGCAAAAAAAAATGTGGATACTTGGACTTCATGTCCTCTTCGGCTTCCCAAGTAGCTTCTTCCACCTTATGGTTCCGCCTAGAACCTTAATTAAACCAATATCCTTGGTCTGCAACCGATGAACTTTTCTATCTAGTATCTCAATCGGGACCTCTTCATATGATATAAAATCCAAAATACCTAATCCTTCCAAAGGAACAATCGAAGAAGGATCACCAAGACACTTCCTCAACATAGAAACATGAAAGACCGGATGAACTAAAGTTAAACTAGATGGAAACTCCAACTCATAAGCAACATTGCCAACTCTCTGCAAAATCATATAAGGACCATTGAAATAAGGACTGAGTTTCCCCTTTTTGCCAAACCGCACCACTCCCTTTATGGGAGACACCTTGAGAAACACCCGATCCCCAACCTTAAACTCCAAGTCTCTATGCCTAACATCTACATAGGACTTTTGGCAACTTTGGGCAGATTTAAGACTATCCCGAATCACCTTGACCTTATCCATCACCTTATAAACCAAATATGGACCAACACATGTCTACTTCTCTAAGGTTAAACCACCCAGTAGGAGATCTACTCCTCCTACCATAAAACGCTTTGAAAAGAGCAATACTAATACTCGAATGATAGCTATTGTTGTAACCAAACTCTACCAAAGGTAGATGCTCAAACCAATTGCAACCATAGTCAATCACACACGCCCGAAGCATATCTTTCAATGTCTGAATAGTTCTCTCCGCTTGGCCATCCAACTGAGGATGAAAAGCAGTACTGAAACTAACCTTATTCCCCAACCATTTTTGAATGACCACCAAAAATAAGACGTAAATTGCTTACAACGATCAAAGATAATAAAAAAGGCAGCAAATGCAGCTTCACAAACTCTCAAAGATACGATCGCACAAAATACTCCGCCAAAAAGGTAGCCCGCACCGGAAAGAAATGTGCAGACTTGGACATCCTCTCCACAATGACGCAAATTGAATCAAACTAATTCTAAGACCAAGGAAGATTGGCAACGAAGTCTATATTAATCAGTTAGCACTTTTATTTGGGCAAATTAATTTCATGATACAACCTTCCTGGCATCATGTGCTCAACCTTAACCCATTGACACACTATGCACTTGGCCACATAATCAACCATATCCCTCATGCCATTCCACTAGTACATCTCTTGAGATCATGATGCATCTTAGTCGAGCTAGGATGAACAAAATAGTGAGACTTATACGCCTCAGCCAAAACCCTTTGCCGCAGTCCATCGGCATCAGGAACACACAACCTTCCTTAATACTGTAAAGTACCATCACCACTGATCTCAAACACCACTACCTTTTTCGTACCAATCTCACTCTTGATTTTCAACAAGACATTATCTAACACTTGCTTCTCTTTAATCTCTTCTCTAATAAATGACCAAACCACTTCTTGTACCATTACACCACTATTCTTAGTGTCCAAGAGATGAACTCCAAGATTAGCCAAGTGGTGAATATCCTTCACCAATTCCCTCTTGCCTTCCTCTACGTGAGACAAACTACCCAATGGATAAACATTTAAGAGAATCAGCAATTGCATTAGCATTACCTAGGTGATAGTAAAGACTCATATCACAATCCTTGAGAAGCTTAAGCCACCTTAACTGCCAGAGATTAAGCTCTTTCAAAATGACCATGTACTGAAAACTCTTGTGATCAGAAAAGATATCCACGTGAACATAATACAAATAATACCGCCATATTTTCAAAGCAAATGCAACCGGCAACAACTCCAAATCATGAGTAGGATAATTCATCTTATGTACCTTCAACTACCTAGAAGAATAGGCAATCACCTTCCCATGATTCATAAAAACATAACCAAGACCTACTCAAGATGTATCAAAATAAACCACAAACTCATCATTGGCTTCTGACAAGGTCAGGATTGGAGCCAAAGTCAACTTATCCTTCAACTTCTCAAAACTCCCTTCACAAGTATCCGACCAAGAAAACTTAACGTTCTTCTAAGTCAAATTAGTCAAAGGAGCAGCTACCATAGAAAAGTTTTCCACATACCACCTATTGTACTTGGCTAAACTTAAGAAGCTTCAAATATTAGATGGAGTCATGGGCCTAGGCCACTTCTTCACCACAACAACCTTTTGTGGATCCACTATGATCCCTTCACTAAAAATAATTTGACCCAAGAAAGTCACAACGTTCAACCAGAATACACACTTAGAGAACTAGGCATACAACTGTTGTTCCTCTAAGGTCTGCAATAACACACGGAGGAGATTAGTATGATCCACTCCACTCTTCAAATAAACTAGAATATCATCAATAAACACAATGATGAAGAGATCTACATACTATCTGAACACCCATTCATCATGTCCATAAATGCTCTCGGAGTATTAGTCTGCCCAAGTGACATCACCAAGAACTCAAAATGCCCATACTGAGTATGAAAAGCTGTCTTAGGGATATCCACCTTCTTTATCTTAAGTTGATAGTACCCAGACTGAAGATTTCTCTTAGAGAATGACTTGGCACCCTTTAACTGGTCAAACAAATCATCTATTTGAGGAAGAGGATACTTGTTCATAACTGTCAACTTATTTAAATACTTGTAGTCAATGCACATCCAAAGGGAACTATCCTTCTTGTGCACAAACAATACCGATGTGCCCTATAGAGAAATACTAGGATGAATATACCCCTTATCTAGCAGATCTTTTAGTTGCTTCTTGAGTTCCCTTTACTTAGATGGAGCCATTCTATATGGAGAAAAAGAAATTGGACTAGCATCCGAAAGCAAATCATTACCAAACTCTAATTCCTTATTCAGAGAAACACCAAAAAGATCATCCAGAAAGACCTCTGGAAACTCATTAACCACAAGGACCAAAGACAAAGAAGGACCTTCCAAGTTAGATTCTTTTACAAAACAAGTGATAAAGACAATCCTTAGAGACTAACCTCCGTGCTCTAATCTAAGAAGTAAACATCCTCCTACGAGCTAAGGAGATACCTTCCCATTCTATAAATGGTCCATTAGGAAACTTAAAGATTACCCTATGGGTCCAACAATCCACCGATGTATAAAAAGAATGCAACTAATCCATACCTAGAATTACAACAAAATCTACCATATCTAACTCAAATAGATCAACCAAGGTGAGCTTGCCACCAATAGCTACCACACACCACCTATTGACTCTCTTAGAAATAATCGAGTCCCCCACCGGGGTAGAAACAAAAAAAGGATCTGAGATAATTTTTGGATTCAAACCAAAAGACACAACCATATATGGAGTAACATAAGAAAGTGTGGACCATGGATCAAGTAAACAATGTACATCATGATAGAAAAGTTGTAATGTACCAGTAATGATATAAGGTGATGCCTCAGATTCCTATTGGGACACCAAAGCATACAACTTGTTCTAACTAACAATAGAACCTGGAGCAGTGATAGAAGTAGATGCCACCCCACTAGGTGTAGGAGCAGAAGATGAAGCCACAGAAATCTTATTTGCCTCCGTAGCAACCTTATTGCCCTGACAACCCCTGAGCCGATAACTTAGCTGACCATACATGAATCACTTTTCCCTGTATTTTATACAAACAACTCGAATAGGATGACTACAGAATCGCCAAAAAGGACATGAAGAAACTAACTATCCTCCACTCTCTTAAGTTTGGACGACCTGTGCCTAAGAATTGTGACTACTTTGATGATGTCTATCTCCCAACTGATAAGGACCACTAGCAGAAAGGAGCCCAAACTTCCCCACTTTTTTTTCTGTCACTTGCCACTATTTCTACCACTCTAAGCTGAGCACCTCCTTTATTAAAGAACTTGCTCCTCTTTTCCTGTCTATCTCTAAACGCTGCCTGCTTGCCCTTCTCATTCTCAACTTGATGCATATGAATAGTCAACCTCGATATGTCCATATCCTTAATCAGTAAGGCAATCTTGCTCTCCAAAATCAAATATCTATTCAACCCAGAAGCAAACTTCCTAATTCTCAGCCTTATGTCGGCTAGCAAATAAGGAGCATACCCTGATAGCTGATGGAACTTTAACTCATATCCCTCTACAGACATCCTTCCCTGCCTAAGGTTTTCAAACCTCTCCACCTTTGCTTCCCTTAACTCTTGAGGAAAGAATTGATCCAAGAAGGCATTAGAAAAGGCCTTCTACAACCCTCCTCTTTTATATCACCTCTATCCCCATCCCACTCTTCATACCACTGATACACAACATCCTTAAGCTGATAACCTACAAAGTTAATCCTCTCTAAATTATTAGCTTACATCACCTAAAAAATCATTTCTATCTCATCAAAGAATCCCTGTGGATCCTCCTCCACTTTTACCCAGTAAATGTTGGAGGATCCATCTTCATAATTGACCAATCCGTATGTCGTCAGCGAATAAAGCACCAGTCGTACCCCGCTCCGCCTGAGTAACAACTAATTAGGCAATGACATAAATTGATTGACAAAATTCCTCGTTCATTACATTGCCCTAATAGACCTGAGGAGAACTAGCCAAAATAGAATGGACTCTAGGAAGGACCATGAGATCGAAGATATACTCAGATGTAGGATTTACCCCTTCAATATTATCCCTAGATGGGATGAAAGAATTTCCTTATGTTCCAGATCTAGGAGAAATGATCTTAAAGACAAAAAAATAAGGATTAGAGAAGATTCCAATATTGAGAACTCAAGCTTGAAGATAGAATACCAAGAAAGTAAAACATTCCTAAATGTCTTGCAGCTTCTCTTTTATGAGACTCTACTCGACATGACTTTGTGGACTTTCCAGTTGACCATGAACCTAGGATTTGATACCAACTTTACACAACTCGACCTCGAGCCTTGTCGTAATGGGCATCCCAGGTCTAACCAGAATCGGGGATCGCCCCTTGTTACCTAACCTAACCTCCTATATCTAGCCTTTGATTGGTTGAATTCAAACATATAATAATATAGAGTTATTGTTCTCATTAAGAATCTGGGATTAGGTCACAACCATGACCGGACTAATCAAGTCCAACCATACCACACCAACTGCCCAACCATATCAAACCAAACCATAGACTATAAACCAAAGGGAATGCCAAAACATGATATGAAAATCAATCCCAAAATGTAATATGATAGAATAGTGAGAAATTGTGTCTGATAATGCTAGCCTCCCAGCTTATTCAACTGCCACGGCCGACACCAATGCCGATCCCGCCCATACTAACCCACAGAAGTACCACAAAGCCTCTATCTAAAAGAATGAATAAATTTGGTTGGGACATGCCCCCAACCATGGGCAAAACTAATATCATAAATAAAAAAGAATTGTTTAAAGAAATACATTATATGAAATTATGCCTCCCAAAAGGATGGAAGCTCACCACTTCAGTCCAAATGATGATATCAAATCTACGTTCTAAACAGAAAGAGTAGAATAACCTATTCCTATATAGCATGGGTATACATCTGCCAAGAGATGGGGTTAGAGAGTGACCTCTATCATGAATCTTAGGATAAAGATAAAATAATGCCTCTCATAAAACTAAGTAAAACCATCCATAATGAATACAACCATGCATATATAAGTGCCAAGAAAGGGGACCATGTTTAGGATACACTTAATAACTTTAACTAAGTGGTGTAGCTTTGCCATCGTAACCACTCATGGGCCATAAGGGTTTAGCTCCCCCTGCTAAAAATACGCTAGTCTATGTAGCCGCAGAACCAGGGAATATCCCATGGGATGAATAGTACATTCACGAATAAAAAATTTGACACACGCACATGGTCATCAAGACACCTCATATTGGCAAATATAGTTTTCAATTTTGGTACCCCGAAAACCGCCATCTTCCATGTCTTAGATACACACCCCGCTATTAATGCTGCCCAATTAAAACCATGTCCAAACAATCCATTTACCATTTATTAACCAAGGCCAATATTGGTGGTACCGTTATACGACCTCTTACTTGCAAGTAATATCCATAGCCAAATTATTTAGGTTAAGGGAACCTTAGGTGCCTTTCTAATTACCATATTAAATCCACTTGAGTGACTTTCACGTTCTCCATAAACATAACCATTTATACTTTAGCTTTTTCAAACCATTTAAGCCATGAATAAATCCTTTGTCCAGTTTAAAACATGCAAGAGTTCCATTAAAAGAAGTCAATAGAATGAACATATCTTTATAAGCATTTTATCAAACACCTTGGGGGCATAATATAGCCAAAACCAATTCCAAAGACCATTAAACCATTACCATGCAATCCAATTGTCCAAAGCCACCATTAATACATACAAAAGTATAATTAAAACCATAGTAAACCATAACCAAGAATTCAATAACAAAACCCCTAAATAATAGTTGAAAACCATAATTATGAAATAGTAAAACCATGAAATCAATCATATAAACCATTTATTTAGTTGAAATTGAAATGATGGAAGAGAATCATGCCTTATATCAAAGAATTTATGGAAAGAAATCACCAAGAAAAGGCCCAAAGAAATCCGTATGTTGAAACCTAGCCTTCTTGCTCTAAAAGCTCACGAGAAAATTATGGAGTGTTTTGGAATAGTTTCTAGGTATTAATGAATACAATATTAGGGTAAATAACCTCCTAAGTGTATTAGAAGTCATGAGTCCTAGTTAGGGTAAGTAGGAAAAAGTTCAAAATACTGACAGTGCTCAAGCGCACACACGTGTACTTGGTCTTATCAAGTTGTAAAGTAGCTTCAACAAAGCCCAAGTATCGATCTCTTAGAGACTTGCGTTCGCTTACTATCCATTTATAGTTCAACAATTGAGAAAAAGTAAACAAAAATGTTTTAGAATTATAAATTTAAAAGAAACTAAACTAATGCGGAAAAGTAACGACTTAGGACAATCAATAGATTGAAGCCCAAGGTTAAGGTTTAGGACCAATCATACTACGTTATTGAACTTCATTCATTAGATTGCTTATCTTGGTTGTTGATTTGTAGGTTTAATTGCATGATTATGATTTCCCAAACTCTAATCCTTTACCTAAGTTGAACTTACAACTACATCGTTGAGCGGGGATGTAATAGTTCACTTGAGTTCTTTACAGATATCGTCCTACATATGAATCAAGTAAGGCATCTAAGTACATCCCAGTCCTAGATACTAATTTGAATTACTTATTTCATGAAGAAACACAATCCATACTTTTCTTATTCCCATGTTCTATCGCCCTATTCCCTCTCCCGAGTTCAGATGGTTGACAATTGATGTATTCTAAGGGTAGCTAATCCTTAAAATAGTTAAAACAAGCATAAAACACAACCCATGATGATAAGAAGATTAACCAACTTAATTCAAAATTAAAGTAGTCATGATCTTGGTATTAACCCTGGAAAAAAGTAGTTTAGCCTTTCATGGAATAGTCATCATCCAATACCTTGGATTGGTGATATAAACCATCAAAGAAACTAAAATTAAGAGATATAAACCCTAAAAGAAGTGTGGAGCTGCCCCAAAAATATTACAAGACGTCTAAAAGTCATGGAAACATTTACAAAGGTGTATTTATAGCAATAGGGTAAGCCCAAACCGTATTGGTCAAGGAATCAACGTGCAGCCTAGGGGTTAAATGGAGCATAAGACGCATGCTATATTCCATAGGAATGGATCATGCAACACACGCATATCATATGTACACACTATTTTGGGTCCCTTATGAGTCTTTTGGTGTGTATCACGCACCAAAATTCCTTTCCATGCGTCCTCACTCTCCCTAGATATTTCAGGTGTCCAAATTTGCATTAAGTTGTATATTGTTCTTTCGTGATGCATTCCAAGCCTGTTAGAGTTGTTTGCACTTGATTTGAAGCTTATATATACTTAATATATCATCATAATACATTAAAAAAGAATCCAATAGTATTAAAAATAAAGCTAAAAACAACACAACATCCAGCACAACGAACTAGAAACACGAGCTAAGCATAGGCTAAATTCACATTGAGCTTAAGCTTATTGTTTTGACTCTTATTTTGATCCAATTGACCCTTGAACATAATAATAAAGTTTTTTCACATATAAATACAAAATAAAAACCTTAGAAACTCATTAAACATGTTAGAACCCAACATGATAGACTAGACAAACACCTAGTTCAAGCTAGTCACACTAGTTTCCTCGGTTGAATTCTAAATGATCAATTAAATCAAAACTCATGTGAAAACCATTAAACATTGTAAACACATACATGGACACTTAAATGCACATTTATATCATTATCAACACATTAAGAACAAAAATCACACTCAATAAAAGGATAAAATGACTAGAATAGTGACACTAGAATGCATAAATACACCCAACATCACCACACCACACTTAAAACCTTGTTCGTCCTTGAACAATTCTTATCTATAAACATCATGAGATAAAGAGAATCCACACTTCTACTACATGCAATACACTCAATCTAGTACTGCAATGACTACACATAATTAAAGTTTACAATACTAAACATACTATACACAATCGAAAGCTCAAGAATCCTACTCCAAAACATCCTATACTAAAGAATTGACTCACCTAGTTGGCAAACTCATGCTTATCATTGAATAAAGGACATCCTAAAAATCATCCACATTCATCAAACATGTACCCTTATAACAAGAGAGTTACCCAAAAACACTCACAATAATGCAATTATCATAATGGGTATACAAATCAAGTTACGTTCATTCGCACGAAGAATTCAAACATTACACATAATGAACTATAAGCTTTCCCTTAGTGTCATACTCCACTAATATTATAATGTAAAGCTTAGGATCAATTAGGACTTTTTTGAGTTGTAATGTAGGCTAAGGGCTGGGTAGGAACTATTTTTTCCAAGAATACATAGTACATTCAGCAGTCAACCATCCATATTATCTCAAAACATCTTCACCATCTCTAAGGTTAATCAATTTACAAACAACTGTGTATTTTATTGAAGAGAACATGACATACATGAATTAAGATATGGTATCAAATCAGCAACAACAACCATGCATGTATCAAGCTTACACTATCCAAATAAGATAGCAACTAGCAAAGTAACTAGTGTGCCCTCACTACAATGAAGTCCCATTGCAGTTATATCAGATATCATATATCTAACCATGGGGACAATCACAAGACACTCACTCTCTGGAGACATTTCCAATCAATGTATGTTGAATACCATAGGCTTGCCATTATTTTCATTACCAAGATCTTCAGACAGGTTAGCTAAGATCACTATAGGTCTTCTCTTTGGCTTGTAATGTAGGCTAGGGGCTGGTATGATACTCGATGATATTTAAAGTGACTAAGCCTCCTTGACACTACACTAGCTTTTGAGGTGTCACTCATTAAACTTTTCTACTCTTCTCTTTTATTGATCACACTAATTTAGGATGGGTGCGGTTCTTTTCTACAGTCACTTCTTCTTTTTCAAAACTTTTCTTTTCCTCCTCTTTTCCACCGCACCCAGCCTTTTATTCTTTTTCTTTACTCTACCTTTCTTCATACTCATTTTACATCATGCACCCCTATGATAGCCACCCTCAACTTAGGCCATTTGCGTAAGTCAAGGTGCACAGTTTCCTTCTCCTCATAATTGGAGCCCTCATTGAAGAATCTCCGAGGTACACTTCCCTTGGTCCATTTCTTTGTAGATTTGGGTTCTTTCCTTTGGGTTCCATTATAATACCTGATAAGTGCCTTCAACTTTGTTAACTGAGTAAGAGAAAGTAGATGTAAGAAGAACTTTTGATTTTCATTTCAACCCACACTCACAGGGAAAGAAGTTTTCTTTTGTTTTACTTGGAAATACTTTAGAAAAGGAAGAAAATAAAATAAATATGGAATGAAATAAAACTTAAAGATAAGAAAGGAAATACGCAGGAAGGTGGAAAGACAAAGTTGTAGGCCGGGTTGGATCTTTTTAATTTGACCCAAAATTTTAGCTACTCTTTTAGTCTTTCTGACGACAAAGGTTGATGACTTATCACACTTATCATAGCCTATCATGAATGTCATCATCCTTAACAAAACATCTCTCAGTTTTGATTTCTCTGACAATGAATTTGATAGCTTATCACAATGATGACAACACGTCAAATATGTTGTCAGGAATACTTAGCTGGATACATCAATTCCACCTTCTTTAAACTAGAACCTAACTGAAAAAATAAATACTTTGCTGGAACATAAAAATTTTAGGTTGCCTCCCAATAACGCCTAATTTAATGTCACGGTACAACTTGGTTATCCTGACTACTCAGACTTTGTCAAGACAACCTGCTGATATCTTTTTATCATCTTCATAGAATACATCCACGATTGAGCAAACACTTATCTCCTTTTGCTGGGTCATGGATGAGTGTATTTTGAATCTTGTTTCTTTGTCATTGAGCCTGAACTTTAGCTTATTCAGCTCCATGCCCATTATCTTTCTCCTAGTTGTAAGGAATGGTCTACCCAGGATGATGAGTACTTTGAAGTCCACCTCACAATCTTGGAATACAAAATCAACAGGCAATATAAAGTCGGCCACCTTTACCAATACATCATGTAATATTTCCACTGGCTACTTTACAGACCTATCAGCGATCACCAACTACATATTTGTCGGGGTAGGATTCCCCAAACCTAGTTTCTTGTACACATCAAATGGCATTAGATTTATATTGGCTCCCAAATCGCATAGAGCTTTTATAAAATCCAGGGACCCAATAGTGCATGGAATGGTAAATGCTCCCAGGTCTGTCTTTTTCTTTACTAAAGACCTTGTGGAGATAGCACCACAATGATGGATATTTTCCTCCAGTTCATGGCTAACCTTCCATTTCTTTGTGACAAGGTCGTTCATAAACTTAGCGTATCGTGGCACTTGCTCAAGTGCCTTCACTAAAGGCACATTTATTGTTAATTGCTTCAACATCTCCATGAATTTTCTAAATTTTGTGCTCTCAACCATCTTCTTCAATCCTTGAGGAAAGGGAGGTGGTGGTCTTCGGAGAGATTTCACCACTACTTTCTTTTCTATCTTCCCCTTTTTCTAGAGAATCATGAGAACCATCCATCTTCTTAGACTCCACTAGAATACCTTCTTCCAGTTCATCATCAACTATCTCAGTAACTATATTTTTGCCTACAGAAAGGCCAAGTAATATCTTACCACTTCTAGTGGTAATCTTCATATATTACCTATCATTCCGTGGATTCTGGACTATATCACTAGGTAATGTTCCACTCTTACTCTGATTCAGTTCTGCAGAGATTTTGCTCATTTGTTGTTACATCTTCTTGATCGAAGTGGAGTGCGAGTTTACCAACTGACTAATAGATGACAAATCGATCTTCGTGGTAGTCACTCTTTAGTAGGGACTCTCCAATTCCTTTAACAATTTAGCCATCATGTCTCCCATGGACATGTTTTCAGAAATTATTATAGCAACCTCAAAATTTCTAAGAGGGATATATAGCCTGCTCCTATCATTATTGCTCCTCTAATTTCCCTACTCCCTATCTTTATAACTAGGCTTATCATAATAATTCTGACCTTGATTCCCTCAGCTATTGCCTTGGAAACTCTCATGATTATTAACATTGTTTGCCTCTTTTTCTTGATCAGCATCAACTCTATCTTGCGATCCCACAACTATCACCTTCTCAGTTTTCCCTGATAGCAAATACTTAGTAAGTCCATCTGCGTTTTTAGGTGAGCCATGTGTTGGTCACGTTCCTCGTCTCTTTTGCATTGTTCCGCAGTCATACCCACAGAAATAGTGGGGCTTGCTACCACAGAGTCTCTAGTATGCAATGCCCGACTATATTTTGTCATTCTCTCAAGCATTTCTGAAGCCTCTAGGAATGTAGATCAACAAAAAAACCACCACCAGCATTATCTACAATTGGTTTTATTACAAAGTTAAGAGCCCTGTACAAAATCTCCATCAAGTGTATGTCCGCCATATTGTGGTTCGGACACTGCATCAGCTTCTTTTTGAATCTCTCCAGGTTTCATGCAAGGCTTCAGTTGGGAGTTGTCTAAAGTTGCTGATCTTATCCCTCAACTGTACCCCTTTGGAAGATGGAAATAACCTTTATAGGAAAGCTCCTTTCAATTATCTCTAGTTGGTTATAGAATCGGGCGTCAGCTCGTTAAGCCACAATGTTGCCTTCCCAAACAGAGACAACAAAAAAAAATCTCACCCCGATAGCATTTTGACCCAATCATGGGTTATCAAAATATTTACAGATAGTGACAAAGTTCGCCAGATGCAAGTTTGGTTCATTCCTAGGAACTCCACAAAACAACCCCTTCAGATTGAGGAGTTGAACCATAGTACTCATAAAGTTGAGTTATGCCCCAGGTGCCAACGGTGGAGTAATAATTGCACCCGTCGTACCTTCTCTATCCATTCCATCATCATCATCATTGAGGTCATACTAGACAGGCTGGTAATCTTAGCTTCATCAGAATGGATGGTTCATGTTAGCATTAGTCTTACTGGTACAGCTACTTGCTCTGCATGCCTTGGGTTACCAGGGTTTAGCAACTCCTCATCTCCCAAATCTTTATCCTCAGGATTTGGATGTCGTACTTGTTGACCGACATTTTGCACATTCACCTGAGCTCTAGCTAAGGCAGCTAACGTGTCAGCCTCCTACTGATCTGCCATTCTACCGATTAGTTGTGGTTCAAAATTAAATAGTAATAATAGTCCTCCGAAATTTCTAGTTCTGGTCATACACCACAAAAGTCTTGTAGCTAACAAAAATAACAAATAAACATAAAACTAGGAAACTTGACTAATAGTCAATTAGTGCACACAAACTTCAATTTACAACCATATTCCCGGGCAATGACGCCATTTTTGATAGCGCTCAAACTATACCTCTCATGTGAGAATGTACGCGATCGTTGTCAATATATAACCCAAATAGGTTAGGAGAATCCAATAGGGAATATAGCATGAACTTAAGTCATTAGCGATTTAATAAGCTTATAGTTGGATGTTTCCTGAAATGGGGGTTTTGGAGGTTAGCAAATAATTATTGGTCACTTTTGTTTCAGAGCTTGTAATCAAGAGTTTATGGAAAATTAGAATTATGTTCACTATGGGTTTTGGTACTTAATATATGCTAATAGTGATTCAAGATTCTCACGATAGGTAGGAACAACAGATTGTCTTTATCGAAGTTATGACTAAATGACTCTCGACTTACTTAAGCGTATAATTACCTTAACCTCTCAGACTTAGGGAATTTATATTCACTGACCAGACTTCACCTCAGGTTAATTAACCTTGTTACAGCGTCAATTATTAAATGGAAGGTTGGTAGCTTCCAAGTCCCTGTCAATAATTCACTTCCTACTATAGTTGATTTCTTATCTCAAGCAACTCAAAGCAGGTTCTATCTATCAGTTCAAAACAATAGAAAATAATTAAAAACTCAGAATTATCAAGGAGTCCTATTACCTTTAGAATCTTAAACACTTAGAAACTTACCAAGACCTAACCCATAGATCCAATAATTTGGGTTAAAGGGATTTAGCCATATATAATGTAATAATCGATACAACAAGTTGAAGTCATAATTTGAAGGATGAACTTACAGCAAGATGAATAGCAACGAGTCTTTCTCAGATTAGATCAAAGTACAAATCCCAAAATATTAATGATAATATCTTTAAAGTTAATTGTTTTTGTTCAAGCCAAGAAACTAGAGGGAAAATAACAAAATACGTGTGTTCCAAATTAGGTTTAGATTGTCGAGCCCCCGCCCCCCCCCCCCCAAAAAAAACCCTAAACAATACTTTAAATAGTCTACCCTAATTATGGAAACAAAATCACAGATTTCAGTAATTTCTCAGACAGGTGACGATGTTTTATGATGCCTTATCAGGAGTCTAACGACTTATCACCACTGTCGTTAGCTCTAATTTGGTTTTGACATTTGTTTCCTTAGGCTAAAGGTTAATCTTGACGGCTTATCAAAACTGTGATGACATATCAGACAATGTTGTCACTTCTCTACCTTAGCTCCCACGTTCTGTCTAAGGCTGACGGCGACTCTGATGGCTTATCACAAGGATAACGGCTTATCACATGTCATCGTCACTTCTTCCAACTAAATCTCATTCACTGTTTAAGGCTGACGATGAAGCTGATAACCTGTCAGAGTGCTGATGACTTATCAGGAATGTCGCCAGCCACACTGCTCTTCTATTTTCTTTAGATTTCAACCCTTTTAATTCCATCATTGTTAGTTCTCTTTTCTCTTGACTTCCACTGCAAAATCAAAGATAAAACAATCAAAAATGATAAAAGTTGCTTAAGACTTTGAAATTATTCTAAGTTAAAAGCCACAAATGTGTTAGCATCTGCTCATACATCTATAGGTGAGCCCTGACAAGTTTTGGATTTTTTTTAGACTTCGTTTGAAGCTCCTTTGGAATCCCAAAATAGTAAACCAACGCGATCTTGATGCGACGCATCTAATATCGCATTGGTTAATATTTTCCCCAGCTACCAGCATAAAATTCCAATGAGTCAACACTAACTTGGCGAGATGCATTAGATATTACATCGGTACCATCCACACGGCACATCAACCTATGCGTTGCTACGCGTATTTTATTTCAGTCATTAAATATCCATGTCCAAAGGGGAAATTAAGTCAATTTCCCCCACCCTTATTCCATCTAAACACAAAACTAAAGCATGTTACAAGCACTTTAGGCAAAATTTCATCGACTTTCTCCCAATTGAAAACCCTAAGTTCAATACTCATCTTAAAGAATCTCAAGAATTCCACCGTCCTTTTTCCAAATAAGGTCAAGATTCAAGATTCCCAACTCAAGAATTCCAAGAACCCTGCTTCAAGAGTACAAACAATCACAGAAGCAAGTTTGTTCTTCTAGTTCTTTATACAAGGTATGTGGGGTTTGAACAAGAACAAATCTTTTTTTCTTATGCCCCAAACATGAATTTTATTATTGATTTTGATGATTTGAAAGTTGGGGTTTATACCCAAAGTATCTTGTTTTAAGTTTATGAACTTGTAAGTGATTTGCGCTTTGAAGTGCATGTTTATTCAACCTATTTATGCTTTGAATTGAGGATTTATACCATGAATTGCATATACCTATTGTGAATTGCTATTTTAAAGTGTTTCCAAGATAGTTGTCAAGAATTAAGCTTTGTTATGAAATCATAATTATTTAAGTATATATATATACTTTAAATCCAAGGATGAATTTTTGAGATTGTTAAAGTATTTTTGTTCTATTATTGTGATTATGAGGTTTAGTGATTTGGCTTTATTTCCAAGTATGGGTTTAAGCCATAAGTTTCATTCTTGGTAATCAAGAAAGATGATTTTAAGCAAGATTTGATCTTTTTATCCTAATCTATAATGGGGAAACCCACATTGTTCATATAGTTCATGATTTAAAGTAAAAAGGAGCATAATTGGTTTTCATTGTAGACCCTTGTGTTGTTTTAAGATGGATTTTCCCTAAAAAGTTCTAAGCAATAAGTATGGGAGTAGTATTTAGTACCGAGTTGGGTATGATTCCAAGGTCTCATGCCCCAGAACTAGTACCATCGTAGGTTTCTGACATACCCATAGTGGATTGAGATGGTGATCACTTAAATTAAGGTTCTATTCTTAGGGAAAGGGTAGAACCGCTCTCCCCAATATGGGCAAGACATTGGACACCATGTCACCTCACATGATTTATATCAGTTAGAAAAAACTCTCAAGCTCAAAGTTCCCAAGTCCTTGAGTCCCAACGTTCCTGAGTCCTAAAAGAAGAGATGGATCAAAAAGCTTTTAGAAAACTAAGTTTAATGTCTCACAAGATTTATACTACATGCTTTACTATTCATAATTGATTATCTTTAGAACATCGGATTACTTAAGCTATGTGATTCATTTATTCTTAGCATGCATGACTTTATAAACTGTGATGGTATTGTTTACATAGTGCATGCACCATCATCTACTTAGTGCATCCTCAAAGTGCTAATCCACATTTACGTCTATGTGATACATTGTCTCATAATGTAGATTCAGGTGCTGAATCTCAGCAGCAACAGTGATTTCTGAGCATCTCATCTACATCCCTACATTTTGTGAGTCCTCATGGTTCGAGGACCTACTTCTGCAGCTTTCCAATTTTCATAGTATTTGAGTTAATATTTTCAGTTCAGTCCGAGTCAGTTAAAGGTCTGTCCTAATGACTCTCTAGTTCTTTAGCAGTAGAGGTTTGTAGGACTATTAGTTGCTTTGACCAGACTTTGTAGTATTTTGTCTTTCATATATTGCTTTCAGTTACTTCAGTGTAGACTTGCTAGAATAACAATATTATTGCTTGACTAGTTTATTTAAAAGTAAGCTCCAGATGCAGCAACAGGCTCAAAGGGTTCTCTTGGGGATACTCATAGCCTTAAGCACCGTGTGACATCTCGATATGAGATTTTGGGGAATTACATTAAACAAGAAGGTCCCCTCCAAATGCTTGGATCAAAATCTAGACAAAAAGCCTCATTGTGGGATCCTCCACAATAATGACAAGAATCATCATCCCTCGAAAACCATCTATCCAAGAATGACATCTCAAGAAAAGCATTTGAAAAATAGAAAGAAGGGAAAATAAAAAGAAACTAAAAAAGAAAAAAAAACTATTTACAAATCAATATAGAAAAACAAAAAATAAGATAGTTGCCTAGTTACAAGTCCTCAACAACGGCGCCAAAAACATCATAGCGCACAAGCGGACACGCAACTGTACGTGGTCTAATCAAGTAGTAAAGTCGCTTCAAGAAAGCCCAAGTATCAAACTCTTAGGGATTTGCGTTCGCCGATTATCCAATTCTAGGTCAGCAATTGAGAAAAAGTAAACAAAAAGGTCCTAGAATTGTAAACTAAAAAGAAACTAAACTAATGCGGAAAAGTAATGACTTAGGACAATCAATAGATTGAATCCCATGGTTAAGGTTTACAACTAATCATACTATGTTACTGAACTTCATTCGTTAGATTAATTATCTTAATTGTTGATTCGTAGGGTTAATTGCATTATTATGGTTTCCCAACCTCTAATCCTTTACCAAAGTTGAACCTTACAACTACATCGTTGAGAAGGGATATAATAGTTCACTTAAGTTCTTTACAAATATCATCCTACATATGAATCAAATAAGGCATCTAAGTACATTCTTGTCCTAGATACTAATTTGAATTCCTTATTTCATAAAGAAACACAAACCATACTTTGTTTATTCTCGTGTTCTATCGCCCTATTCTTTCTCCAGAGTCACAAGGTTGACAATTGATGTATTCTAAGGGTAGCTAATCCTTAAAATAGTTAAAACAAGCATAAACAAACAACCAATGATGATAATCAAATTAATAAACTTAATTCAAAGTGATAGTAGTCATGATATTGGTCTTAACCCTGGAAAAAGGGAGTTCAACAGTTAATGGAAATATTTATCATCCAATCACTTTGATTTATGATACAAACCATATAAGAAACTAAAATTAGAGATATAAACTCTTAAAGAATTGTTGAGCAGCCCCACAACAAGTCCAAGACATCCAAAAGTCATTAAAAACGTTTACAAAGTTGTATTTATAGAAATAGGGTAAGCCCAAGCCGTGTTGGCAAAGTAATCAACATGCAGTCCAGGGGTAAAATGGAGCATGCGACGCACGCTGTATTACATAGGAATGGAGCATGCGACATGCAGATATCATATGTACACATTGTTTTGTGTCCCTTCTAAGTCTTTTGGTGTATATCACGAGCCAAAAATCCTATCAACACGCCATCACTCTCCCTGGACATTTCAGGTGTCCAAATTTTCACCAAGTTGCATATTGTGCTTCCGTGATCCATTCCAAGCCTTTTTGAGTTGTTTTCACTTGATTTAAAGCTTGTATATCCTTCATATATCGTAATAATACATTCACCCACCATACTATAGCATTAAGTACAACAATTTAATGTTCAGAAAAACACAACATGCAGCACAACGAACTAGAAACACAAGCTAAGCATAGGCTAAATTCATATTGATCTTAAGCTTATTATTTTGACTCTTGTTTTTATCCAATTGACCCTTGATTATTTTGATCAAGTTGTTTAACATATAAATACAAAATAACAACATTAGAAACTCATTAAACACATTAGAACCCAACATAATAGACTAGACAAACACCACAATAGGCTAGACAAACACCTAGCTCAATCTAGTCACACTAGTTTCCTCGGTTGAATTCTAAATGATCAATTTGAATCAAAATACATGTGAAAACTCCATTAAATATTATAAACACATACTTGGACACTTAAATGATCATTTATATCATTATCAACATATTAAGCATATGAATCATCCTTAAAACAAGGCTAAAAGACAAGAATAGTGACACTAGAATGCATAAATACACCCAACATCAAATACCAGCACTTAAATCTCTTAAAAACCCATCACAAGGGTACGACTGACCCATATGAGTCGTACCCTCTGATATGATCTTCTTCCACAATTCGTATCTAAGCCTCAAATGTTTGATCAAACACCGTCTAGTAAATGAATCATCCAAGCAAGTAGTTACCACACCATATGATCCGTATCTAAAACCCATATCCATGGAAAAATAAAACACAAGGACAATCAAACATTGCCCACCATACGTGTAACGACCCAAAATCTCATCCCGGGATGTCACATGGTGCTTGAGGTTACAAGTAGCCCCAAGATAACCCCTTGAGCCTGTTTCTACTAATAACACTTATTTCAACATGAAATAATTCAAACACTAGCCCAGTCATATCATATAAAAGGAAATACAGAGAAAATGCTCTGTCCAAACGACCAAGCAATACCGGAAACCTCAACACAACCACAATTCAATAACTAGTCTGTCAAATCCTCTATTAATCCATTAACTAGAGAGACATTAGGATAGGTCCCCAACTGACTTAAAATGAACTGAAAGTAAAAAAAAAATAGTATCTCAAGTGCAAAAATGTCTGAAGATAGGTCCTCGAACCATGAGGACTCACCCCTGTAGGAATATATACAGAGGTACTCAAAAGTCACTGACAAGGCTGGGACTGAGCACCTGAACCTACATTATAAGACAATGTAGCACATAGACGTATATGTGGAACAACACTTAGGAATGTACTAAATATGTGGGGGTGCAAGAACTTATATAAAACAACAGCTATACTCTTTAATCAAATCATGCATGTAATAAGTAATGACTCACATGACTTGAATAAGTATAAAATTCAAAGCTCATGAATCATATAAAATGGAACATGTAATACAATCTTGTGAGTCATTATACTTTCATCTTTGAAATTTGTACTCTTCTCTTCTTCTCAATACTCAAGGCTAAAGGAAACTTTAAGCAATACTTTCAACTTATGCATATGTCTCATGGAGAGTAAAACTTCTTCAATGTTCAAGAACTCATAACTCTTTTGAACTCAAATACTTGGAATTTGAAATCATAAAACTTTGGAACACACTTGAAGGCATTTCATTCGTGTTAGAAAAATATCTCATTTCAAGCTTTAGGGAAAAATACTCATATCAAGGGAAAGTATTTTAGTTTTAAAGGAAAATGTCTTATCTCATTGGAAAATTCTTTAGTTTAGGGAGGTAACTGATCTCGAAGTTTAAATGTCAAGGGATTTTCTCTTAACCGACATAAACCATGCAAGCGGCATGGAGTCCAACATTTTGTCCTCCTAAGGAAGATACCTCACGTTTGGGAGAGGCGTCATATACTTGCTAGGGAGTATAACCTAGGTCCAGTGATCACTAAATGAAATCGGCCTCGGGCCCAATATCAACTCAACCTTAGTCCCAATAACAATCATAAACTCTGCCTCAGGTCCAACCTACGATAGCATATAGTTTTGGGGTAAGAAACTGTAGTAACTTACCTGCTCGGTGCTAAATACTGCTCCTGTTATTTTATCTCGCTCATCTCATGAAAATCCACTTTAGAATAATCTCATGGTTAAATAAGAACCCAATAATCAAATCTGTAATCTCATGTAGTAGAGTGGATTTCCAAACTCAACGACTGTTAGGTCAAAACATTTCTCAATATCTCATAATACTCAAATTGTGGGTGCTTATAGCACAATAATTCATAAAATCTCAAGTCTCAAGTAGGGCTTAATAATCCATTGTTCAATCCTAAGTTAAAACGCATCAAAAGCATAATAGATAACATATAGATTCATACTCATGTAGAAATCTAGAAATTTTATCAATTTATCTCAAAATCTCAACATACTCACATACTTCAATGTTTCAAACATTTCAACTATTACCTTCTCAAAGATAAAAATCATGGGGTATAGATCCAGCTGCAATTTCTCAAGAAAACATGTAAAAATCATGCCATTAGACTCTCAATTCAAGGAAAACATCAAAAGCTTGCAACCAATAACAATGGGTGAAAAATCCTAATTCAATTTCATGTAAAATCTCATAAATTGCAGAGAATTGTACTTTAAATAAGCTTTTAGGCACAGAGGTGAAAGGATTAACCTTGTTAAAAACCCCACATACCTTGAATTAGAAGCTTTAGATGAACTATCTCTTTTGGAACTGTATTTGTACTCTTGAATAAAGGTTCTTGAAGTCCTTGACTTGGGAACCTTGAATCTTGACTCAATTTAGAAAATTTATGGTGGATTCTTGAGATTCATGGAAGAGGTTTTGGGTACTTAGTGTTTTTGTTGAGAGAAAAATTGAGAGAGACTTCATAGAATGCTTGTAAGTGACCATGATTTGGTGTTTGCACAGTTTGAGAGGCTTGGAAAAAGTCCAAAATGCCTTTTTAAATTTCTGTAAAAAGCTGGAAAAATTGGGTTGGGAACCCGATTTCATGGGCCACCACGACGCGCCACTATTACGGTGGCTCACTAGAAATTGAAAAATGGAAAACAGGTAGTCACCGCGATGCAGAGCCAGTTGTCTTACTAGTTGAGACCTGGAACTTCAGCGCGATCCATCACAATCGCGCCAGACCACTGGAAATTAACTATTGGGAAATTGGGGTCCTCTGCGACGCACCACTATCGCGGAGTTCCACTAGAAATTGAGTACATAATTGAAGCTCTCTAAACTCTTGAATACCTCAAAAATTATAAGAACTCATGAAAGAATAGATACATAACTGCACTGTAGATTCAAAGGGATAAGTTAAGGAGAAATAATACCTTTGGCTTGATTTGAACTCGCGAAGAAGAGGTCCAGGTATTTAGCTCGCATGTCTGCTTCTGCCTCCCAATTAGCACCCTCAACAGACTGGTTTCGCCTTAAAACTTTAACCAAGGGAACTTCTTTGTTCCTTAGTCTACAGATCTGAAAATCTAGGTTATCAACAGGAATCTCATCGAAGGAAAGACTGTTCTAAATATCAGCACTATCAAAGGGATCCACTACAATGGAAATACCAATATACTTCTTAAGCATAGAGACATGAAAAAAAATGAACAGTTGACAACTCTGTGGGTAACTCAACCTCATAGGCAATCTTACCAACACGGCTCAAGAATTTATATGAGCCAACATAACGGGGACTAAGCTTTCCCTTTTAACCAAACCTCTTCACCTTTTTCATCTGTGAAATATTCAAGTACACCAAATCACCTATCTCAAACTCAAAATCTCTTCTCCTTACATCAACATATGACTTTTGGAGACTCTGAGCGGTCTTCAACCTCTCTCTAATCAACTTAACTTTCTCTATAGCTTTAAACACTGCATTAGGCCCAATAGCGTTAGCTTCACCCACTTTAAACCACCCTATGAGTGACCTACATCTTCTACCCTACAAGGCCTTAAATGGTTCCATACCGATGCAAATATGGTAATTATTGTTATAGGCAAACTCTATCAATGGCAAATGCTCATCCCAACTACCTTCGAATTCAAGAGTACATGCCCTCAACATATCTTCCAGGGTTTGAATGGTCCCTTCGGCCTGACCATCTATCTGCGGATGAAAAGTGGAACTCAAAAAAACTTCGGTACCAAGACCCTGCTGAAACGCCCTCTAAAACTGAGAAGTAAATTGAGTGCCCCTTATCAAAATGATAGACGAGGGAACTCCATGCAGCCTGACAATCTCACAGATATATAATCTAGCATAATCCTCAGCTGCATAAGATATAAGAACGGGTAAGAAATGCGTTGATTTAGTCAGCCTATCCACAACAACCAAAATAGAATCATGATGACGACGTGAAAGAGAAAACCCAATCACAAGTTCCATATTCACTACCTCCCACTTCTAAGTAGGTATACGAAGTTCTTGCATCATACCACCAAGTCTTTAGTGCTCTACCTTAATCTGTTGGCACGTTGCACACTTTTTTATGAACTCAGCTATATCCTTCTTTACACCATTCCACAAATAGATTTCCCGCAAGTCATGTAAATCTTAGTGGTGCCGGCATGAATAGAATACCACGCGCCATGCTCTCCAGCCATAATTCTCTGCCTCAGATTGTCAATATATGGAACATAAAATCTACCTTGCTCTCTAAACATACCATCTCCCCCTTGGGAGAAAACCTCTACCTTTTAGTCCTGAACTGACTCTTTCATTCGGACTAAACTAGGATCTTTGTCTTGCTTCTCCTTTAATTCTGAAACTAAAGAGGATTCAGAACTACTTTGCACCAACGAACTCCCCACGGCTAAATCAAGCAACCTTACACCCAATCTAGATAAACAATGCACATTGCAAGCTAAATTTTTCTTCCCTTCCTCTTTATGAGCAACACTACCCATAGAGAATTTGCTAAGGGCATCCGCCACTAAGTTGGCCTTGCCCAGGTGATACAACACACTCATATCATAGTCTTTTAACAAATCCAACCACATCCTCTTCCTTAGATTCAACTCCCTCTGAGTAAACACAT
This sequence comes from Capsicum annuum, assembly GCF_002878395.1. NCBI lineage: Eukaryota > Viridiplantae > Streptophyta > Magnoliopsida > Solanales > Solanaceae > Capsicum > Capsicum annuum. Next base: position 90,792,622 of record NC_061122.1, read on the forward strand.
ACTGCAGACTCTTATGATCAGTAAACACATCAACATGAAAACCATAAAGATAGTCTCTCCAGATTTTCAAAGAAAATACTATAACAGCTAACTCAAGATCATGGGTTGGGTAATTCTTCTCATACGGCTTCAACTTCTTAGAGGAATAGGCTATAATCTTACCTCTTTGTATCAACACACAACCCAAATCAATTCTAGAGGCATCACAATATACCACAAAAATATCTGTACCATCAGGAAAAGTTAACACAGGGGCTGAAGTAAGTCGAGTCTTCAACTCCTGAGAACTCTTCTCACAAGAATCTAACCACTGGAACTTAACTTTCTTTTGGGTCAACCAGGTCATGGGAGATGCAATAGAAGAGAAACCTTTAAAAAACGGCGGTAGTAGCACGCTAGACCCAAGAAACTTCTAATGTAAGATGGAGAGATAGGTCTAGGCCAATTTCTTACAGCTTCTGTCTTTTGGGCGTTAACTATAATACCTTCGGCTGAAATAATATAATCCAAAAAGGCTATAGACCTTAGCCAAAATTCACACTTACTAAATTTGGTGAACAACTGGTGATCTCTAAGAGTTTGCAAGACAACTCTACGGTGATTCGCATTGTTATTGTCATTACAGGACTATACAAAGATGTCATCAATGAAAAAAATAACAAACATATCAAGATATGGCTTGAACACTCAATTCATGAGGTCCATGAAGGAGACTGTGGCATTGGTTAGCCCGAAGGACATGACTAGAAAATCAAAATGATCATAGAGGGTTTGGAACTCTATCTTTGGAATATCACATTCCCTCACTTTAAGTTGATGATAGCCGAATCTAAGGTCTAACTTGGAGAAATAACTTGCACCTTGCAACTAATAAAACAGGTTATCAATTATCAGAAAAAGATACTTATTTTTGACTATGACCTTGTTAAGCTGATGATAGTCAATGCACATACACAAGGAACCATCTTTTTTTTGCATGAATATGACAGGCGCAACCCAAGGAGGAATACTTGGCCTTATGAAACCTTTGTCTAACAAATCTTTAAGTTGATATTTCAACACCTTAAGCTTAGTAGGTGCCTGGAAGTATGACGGAATAGAAATAGGCCAAGTATCGAGAGAAAGGTCAATCCTAAATTCTATCTCTCGATCAAGAGGTACCCCTAGGAAATCTTTCAGAAAAATATCTGGAAACTCATTAACAATGTTGACTGACTGAATAGTTAGAGCCTCGAACTTAGTATCTTTAACTCTAACTAAGAGATAGATACAATCTTTGGATATTAGATTTTTGGCTGTGAAATAGGAGATAAATGACTCTTAGGAGATGCCTAACTCCCAGTCCACTAAAAAGCGAGTTCATCAGGAAACTGAAACTTGACAACATGGGTACGACAACCTATAGATAAATAAAAAGAATAAAGCTAATTTATACCTAAATTAAGGTCAAAATTCACCATATCTAACTCTATCAAATCAGCAAGTATGACTCTATGAAGAACAATTATAGGATAATCTCTATACATTTGTTTAGCAACAACTGACTCCCCGACGGGTGTAGAAATTAGGAAAGGCTCAGGAATATTTTTGGGACCCATTTTGAAATTCATAGATACAAGTGGGGTCACATAAGAAAGATTTGACCCGAGGTCCAACAACACATAGACATCAAAGCAAAAGACACGGAGCATACCGGTAACAACATCGGGAGAGTCCTCCTGCTCTTGATGGGATGCTAGGCATAGAATTTGTTTTGCTATTGACTGCCAACAGTGCTAGATGTAGCTCCCTGAACAGGGGCAGGATGGGGTATAGAAGCTGGTGCACTAGTAGCCTATGCCTGAGGTCGGGTATCTCCATTCTCCTTTATTGCATGAGTACAATCTCTAAATCTGTGGCCTTGCTTGCCACAACGTAAACAACCACTCAGATCTACAAAACAGTCCCCAAGATAACTCTTACCATACTTAGAATAAGTAGGATAGTGGGGCCTGTTACTAATACTATTCTGCGACCTAGACATAAAAGATTTGCCCCCTTGCTCCTGCGTGCTTCTAGGCGCGGGAGCACTAGCTGATGAAGGTATTGGCATAGACGAATGCCTCTGAAACTAAGGGTGATTCCCTCCATGGAACCTAGCCAATTTAAACTCATGCTGGTCAGATCTAACCCACTTGTTACCCCTCACTCAATCTCTCTCCTTAATCTTATCCACCTCTATCTGCTAGTCGTGCATCATCAACCTAGCTAGATCCATATCCCTATGCAATATTGTTGTCCTACACTTCTTTAGTACCAACCCAGAAACACAGTCATGAACTTGCTCATACTAGTTTGGGTGTTAGAAATCAAATCAGGAGCATACTTGGCCAACTAGTTAAACTTCAAGCAGTACTTCTTAACACCCATTGAGCCCTACCTCAAGTTCATGAACTCTTCAATCTTTGCCTCCCTTATCTCAAGAAGAAAGAACTTGTACAAGAATGAATCTTGGAGCAACTACCATGTCATAGGAGTAGCATCCTCACCTCTATCCTTCCTCCATGATATAACCCCGTCATATGCTATGTCCTTCAACTTGTAAGATGCCAACTTAACTCTTTCTTCCTCAGAAATATACATCACCTGTGTGATCTTTCTCGCCTTCTTCATTTACAACTGTGGGCCCTGACCTACTTTGGACGCATAAAACTCTGGCAGGTTCATCCATATAAAATTACAAATCCTAGCCTCAGCTACATCATCTCCATACTGATTAACAATTGTGGCCTAGTTATTGTCCTAAACATTAGCGATGACTTCTTGGGCTACACCTGAAAGTCCACCCAAAACACGGTATGAGACAGTCTCATTCAACTGATTAACTGGTTAGGGTTTCTCATCATCATTCCTATGGACATTCACTCTTCAGAGAGGCATTTTCTAAAATGGAAGAGCACGAATTATTAGATGAGAGGGAAAACTGTAGGCACGATAGAATTCAAAAGATAGATATAACTTTTACCTAAAACGTCTTGTTGCCTATTGCTCATAGATATGGCGCGTTACACACTGATGATCAAGACTCTACTCAACGCGGTTTGCCAAACTCCGACAGGACTCCTTTAAAACCTTTGGCTTTGATACCATGTTTATAACAACCTAAAATCACCTCCCGGGACATCACATAGTGCTTGAGGATACAAGTAGTCCCAAGCTAACCCTTTGAGCCTGTTTCTACTAATAACACTAATTTCAAGATGAATTAATTCAAACACTAGCATAGACATATCATATAAAAACAAATACGGAGAAAATGCTCAGTCCAAATTACCACGCAATACCAAAAACCTCAACACAACCACAATCTGATAACTAGTCTGACAAAGTCTCTACTAATCCATGAACTAGAGAGCCATTGGGACAGGTCCCCAACTGAGTCAAAATGAACTGAAAGTAAAAAAACATAGTCTTTCAAATGCAAAAATGTCTGAAGATAGGTCCTCAAACCATGAGGACTCACCTCAGTAGGAATATAGACAGAGGTACACAAAAGTCACTAACGAGGCTAGGACAGAGCACCTGAACTTACATTATAAGAAAACGTATAACATAGACGTATATGTGGATCATCACTTGGGAATGTAATGAGTATGTGGGGGTGCATGCATTTATATAAAACAACATCAATACTCTTTAATAAAATTATGCATGTAATAAGTAATGACTCACATGGCTTGAATAAGTATAAAATAAGAAGCTCATGAATCATGTAAAATGGAACATGCAACACAATCTTGTGAGTCATTATACTTTCAGCTTTGAAATTTGTACTCTTCTCTTATTCTCATTACTCAAGGCTAAAGAAAACTTTATGCAATACTTTAAACTCATGCATATGTCTCATGAAGAAGTAACTTCTTCAATGCTCAAGAACTCATAACTCCTTTGAACTCAAATACTTGAAATTCGAAATCATATAACTTTGGAAAATACTTGATGGCATTTCATTCACGTTAGGAAGACATCTTATTTCAAGATTTACGGAAAAATACGCATATCAAGGGAAGGTATTTTTATTTTAAAGGAAAATATCTTATCTCAATGGAAAATACTTTAGTTTAGGGAGGTAACTGCTCTCAAAGTTTAAATATCAAGGAAGATTCTCTTAACCAACATAAAAAATGTGAGCTACATGGAGTCCAATGTTTTGTCCTCCTAAGGAAGAGACCTCACATTGGGGAGTGGCGTCATAATCTTGTCAAGGAGTATAACATAGGTCCAGTGATGACTCAATGAACTTGGCCTTGGGCCTAATATCAACTCGGTCTTAGGCCCAATAACAATCATAAACACATCCTCAGGCCTAGCCTACAGTGGCACGTAGTTTTGGGGGATGAAACAGTAGCAACTTACCCACTCGATGCTAAATTCTACTCCCTTTAGTTTATCTCGCTATCTCGCTCATCTAATGAAAATCTACTTTAGAATAATCTAATGGTTCAATAAGAACCCAATAATTAAATATTTAGTCTCATGTAGTAGAGTGGATTTCAAAACTCAGTGACCATTAGGTTAAAACATTTCTCAATAATCTCAGAATACTCAAATCATGGGTGCTTATAGCACAATAGCTAATAAAATCTCAAGTCTGAAGTAGGGCTTAGTAACCCATAGTTCAATCCCAAGTCAAAACTCATCAAAAGCATACTAGATAGCATATAGATTCATAACTCATATAGAAATCTGGAAATTTCAGCAATTTATCTAAAAATCTCAACATACTCACATACTTCAATGTTTCACACATTTCAACTATTAACTTCTCAAAGATTAAAATCATGGGGTATAGACCCAACTGTAATTTCTCAAGAAAACATGTAAATATCATGACATTAAACTCTCAATTCAAGGAAAACATCAAAAGCTTGCAACCAATAACAATGGGTGAAAACCCCCAGTTCAATTTCATGTAAAATCTCATAAATTACAGAGAATTGTAGTTTAAATAGGCCTTTGGACATAGGGGTGAAAGGATTACCCTTGTTCAAAACCCCATATACCTTGAATTAGAAGCTTTGGATGAACTCTCACTTTTGGAACTCTCTCCGTGCTTTTAAATGAGGGTTCTTGAAGCTCTTGACTTGGGAACCTTGAATCTTGACTCAATTTAGAAAATCTTGTGTGGATTCTTGAGATTTTTGGAAGAGATTTTCATACATAGGGTTTTTGTTGTCGGAAAACTTAAGACAGACTTCATAGAATGCTTGTAAATGACCTTGATTTGGTGTTTGCACGGTTTAAGAGGCTTGGAAAAAGTCCAAAATGCCCTTTTTAACTTCTTTATGAAGCTGGAAAAATTGAACTGGGAACCCGATTTCCTAGGCCACCGTGACGCGCCACTACGTGGTGGCTCACTGAAAATTGACAAATGGAAAATCGTTAGTCACCGCGACGTGGAGCCATCACATTATCCCACTAGTTGAGACCTGAAACTTCAGCGTGACGCGTCATAATCGCGCCAGGGCACTGGAAATTGACTATTAGGAAATTATGGTCCTCTACAATGCGCCACTATCGCGGAATTCCACTGGAAATTGACAATTGTCAAATGGACCCTCTACACGACGCGCCATGCACCAAAATGATGTTGTTTTATGACTAGGACTTAAATTAGCCATAACTTCTTACCCGGTATTGAATTTAGGTGAATATTTTATCAATGGAAAGCTTATCGAATTCCCCATGTGATAAAAAGTCAAAATTGGGGAAATTCTATATGGTTGAAATGATACTTACTTAGCAAGTCACTTCTTATTCTTTTAGGGCCAGAATCATGCCTCCCTTGACACGCCCTAAGGTTAGAGAATTTCATGGGGTCTTACAATATCTCCCCCTTGGAAATATTCGTCCTCGAATATCATTGGTTGGACTAGGAACACAGGAAAATAGAGTACACATAGCTAAATCTCTCTAAACTCTTGAATACCTCAAAAATTGTAAGAACTCATGCAAGAATAGATACATAGTTGCACTATATAGTCGAAGGGCTAAGTTAAGGAAGAATAATACCTTTGGCTTGATCTGAACTCATAGAGAAGAGGTGTGGGTACTTGGACCGCATGTATGCTTCTGCCTGCAAAGTATCCCCCTCAGCAGACTGGTTCCGCCATAAAACTTTAACTAAGGGAACTTCTTTGTTCCTTAGTCTACGGATCTTAAAATCTAGGATCTCAACAGGAATCTCATCGAAGGAAAAATTGTTTTGAATATTAGCACTGTCTGAGGGATCCACTACAATGGAATCACCAATATGTTTCTTAAGCATGGAGACATGAAAAATAGGATGAACAACTGACAACTCTACGGGTAACTCAATCTCATAGGCCACCTTACCAACACGGCTCAAGACTCTGTATGAGCCAACTTAACGGGGACTAAGTTTTCCCTTTTTTGCAAACTTATTCACCCCTTTCATTGGTAAATCTTCAAGTACACCAAATCACCTACCTCAAACTCAATATCTCTTCTCCTTAAATCAACATATGACTTTTAGTGACTCTGAGTGGTCTTCAACCTCTCTCTAATCAACTTAACTATCTCCAAAGCTTCAAACACTGCATCAGGCCTAATTGGCACAGCTTCACCCACTTCAAACCACCCTATGGGTGACCTATATCTCCTACCATACAAGGCCTCAAATGGTGCCATCTCAATTTTAGCATGGTAACTATTGTTATAGGTTAACTCCATCAATGAAAAATGCTCATCCCATCTTCCTTTGAAATCAAGAGCACATGCCCTCAACATATCTTCCAGAGTCTGAATGGTCCTCTCAGCCTGACCATCTGTCTGCAGATGAAAAGCAAAACTCAAAAGAACTTAGGTACCAAGACCCTACTGAAATACCCTCCAAAACTGAGAAGTAAATTGAGTTCCCCAATCCGAAATAATGGATGAGGAAACTCCATACAGCCTGACAAAATTTGGGATATACAATGTAGCATAATCCTCAGTTGTATAAGATGTTAACACAGGCAAAAAATATGCAGATTTAGTCAGCCTATCCACAACAACCCAAATAAAACCATGATGAAGATGCAAAAGAGGTAACCTAATCACGAAGTATATATTGACCACCTCCCACTTCTAAGTGGATATACGAAACACTTGCATCACACCACCAGGTCTTTGGTGCTCTACCTTAACCTTTTGGCATATTGCATAATTTTCTACAAACTCAGTAATATCCTTCTTCATACTACTCCAGCAATAGATTTCCTGTAAGTCGCGGTATATCTTAGCGGTGCTGGGATGAATAGAATACCATACGCCATGTGCTTCATCCATAATCCTCTGTCTCAGATCATCAATATAGGGAACACACAATCTACCTTACACTCTCAATATGCCAACTCCTCCTTTGGAGAAAACCTCTACCTTTTGGTCCTCAACTGACTCCTTTAGTCCGACAAAACTAGGATCCTTGTCTTTCTTCTTCTTCACTTCCAAAAATGAAGAGGATTCAGAACTACTTTGCACCAACGTACTGTGCTTAGCTGAACCAAGTAACCTTACACCCAATCTAGCCAGACAATGCATACTGTAAGCTTGCTCTTTCTTCCCTTTCTCTACATGAGCAACACTACCCATACACTATCTGCTAAGGGTATCTGCCACTACGTTGGCCTTTCCCGAGTGATATAGCACACTTATATCATAGTCTTTTAACAAATCCAACCACCTCATCTGCCTAAGATTCAACTCCCTCAAAGTAGACACATACTGCAGGCTCTTATAATCAGTAAACACATCAACATGAACACCATAAAGATAGTGTCTCTAGATTTTTAAAGCAAAGAACACAACAGCTAACTCAAGATCATAGGTTGGGTAATTCTTCTTATGTGGCTTCAACTGTCTAGAGGCATAGGCTATAACCTTACCTCTTTGCTTTAACACATAACCCAAACCAATACTAGAGGCATCACAATACACCACAAAACCATCTGTACCATCAGGCAAAGTCAACATAGGGATTGAAGTAAGTCGAGTCTTCAACTCTTGAAAACTCTTCTCAACGGAATCCGACCACTGGAACTTGCTTTCTTTTGGGTAGATCGGGTCATAGGAGATGCAATAGAAGAGAAACCTCTAACAAAAAGATGGTAGTATCCTACTAGACCAAAGAAATTTCCAATGTCAGATGGAGAGATAGGTATAGGCCAATTTCTTACAACTTCTATCTTTTTGGGGTCAACTCTAAAACCTTCGGTTGAAACAATATGTCCCAAAAAAGCTTTAGACCTTATCCCAAAATCACACTTACTGAATTTGGTGAACAACTGGAGATCTCTAAGAGTTTACAAGACAACTCTAAGGTGATTTGCATGGTCATTCTCATTATGAGAGTATACAAGGATGTCATCCATGAAGACAATGACAAATATATCTAGATATGGCTTGAACACTCGTTTCATGAGGTCCATAAAGGTGGATGGGGCATTGGTTAGCCAAAAGGATATGACTAGAAAATCAAGTAACCATAGCGTGTTTAGAAGGCCCTCTTTGGAATATCACATTAAATCACTTTAAGTTAATGATACGCGGATCTAAGGTCTATCTTGGAGAAATAAGTTGCACCTTCAAACTTATCAAAGAAGTCATCAATTCTTGGTAGAGGATACTTATTTTTGACTGTGACCTTGTTAAGCTGACAAAAGTCAATGTACATACGCAAAGAACCATCTTTCTTTTGCTTGAATAAGACAGGCGCGCCCCAAGAAGAAATATTGGGCCTTATGAAACCTTTGTCTAAAAGATCTTTGAGTTGCCCTTTTGACTCCTTAAGCTCAGTAGGTGCCATATGGTATGGTAGAATAGAAATAGGCCAAGTATCGGGAAGAAGGTCAATCCTGAATTCTATCTCTCAATCGGGAGGTAACCCTAGGAGATCTTTTGGAGAAACATCTAGAAACTCATTAACAATATTGACTAACTGAATAGTCAGATCCTTGGACTTAGTGGCTTTGACTCTAATTGAATGATAGATGCAACCTTTGTATATTAGCTTTCTGGCTTTGAAATAGGAGATAAAATGACTCTTGGGAGATACCGAACTCCCGAACCACTCAAAAACTGGTTCATCAAGAAACTGAAACTTAACCATATAGGTACAATAGTCTATAGACACTTAACAAGAATAAAGCCAATCCAAACCCAGAATATGGTCAAAATCCACCATGTCTAACTCTATCTAATCAGAAAGTATGACTCTATGAAGAACCGTAATGGGACAATCTCTATACACTTGTTTAGCAATAAATGATTCCCCAATGAGTGCAGAAACTAGAAAAGGCTGAGGAATATTTTTGGGACCCATTTTGAAATTCATAGCTACAAGTGGGGTCACATAAGAGAGACTTGAACTGGGGTCCAACAACACATAGTCATCAAAGCAAAAGACATGGAGCATACTGGTAACAATATCGGGAGAGTCCTCTTACTCCTGATGGGATGGTTAGGCATAGAATCTGTTCTGACACTAACCACCAGTAGTGATAGATGAAACATCCTGAGCAGGGTTAGGACAGGGTACAGAAGCTGGTGCACTAGTAGCCAGTGCCTAAGGTCGGGCATCTTTGTTCCCTTGTCTTGCATGAGGACAATCTCTAATTCTGTGGCCCTGCTTTCAACAACCAAAACAACCCCTCCGATCTACAAAACACTCCTCGAGATGAATCCTACCACACTTGGAATAGGGAGGTTAGCGGGGCCTATTACCAACACTATTCAATGACCTAGACATAAAAGATCTGCCTCTTACTTCTGCCTGCTTCTAGGCATAGGAGCACTAGCTGATGAAGGCACTGGCATAGACGAATGCCTCTAAAATTGAGGGTGGTTCCCTCCATGTAACCTAGGATGGCTAAACTCATGTTACTCAGATCTAGCCCTCTTGTTACCCCTCACTCAATCTCTCTCCCTAATCTTATCCACCTCTATCTTCTGTGCATGCATTATTAACCTAGCCAGATCCATATAACTATACAACTTCAAAGTCCTACACTCCTTTAGTAGCAACCCAGAAACACCGATCACGAACTTTCTCATACTATCCTGGGTGTCCAAAATCAAATCTGGAGAATACTTGGCCAACTAGTTGAACTTCAAGCAGGACTCCTTAATAGTAATGGAGCCCTACCTCAAGTTCATAAACTCTTCAATCTTTGCCTCCCTTATCTCAAGTGGAAAGAACTTTTCCAAAAATGCATCTTAGAATACCTGCTAAGTCATAGGAGAAGCATTCTCACCTCTACCCTTCCTCCATGATACAACCCAATCATGTGCTATGTCTTTCAACTTGTAAGATGCCAACTCAACATTGTTTTCCTTAGAAATATAAATTCCTTGCATGATCTTTCTCACTTCTTCAAGGTATAACTGTGGGTCCTCACCTGCCTTGGACCCATAAAAATCTGGTGGATTCATTCACATGAAATCATAGATCCTAGCCACGGCTACATTACCTCCCTACTGATTAGCAACTATGGCTTAGTTGTTGGCCTGAACATAAGCGATGACTACTTAGGATGACTCCAGAGAGGCTGCCCAAAACTCGGAATAAGACACAGTCTCATTCAAAGGATCAACAGGTGGGGGTTGCTCATTATCATTCCTGTAGGTATTTGCTCTTTGGAGAGGCATTTTTTGAAATAGAAGAGAACGAATTATTAGATGAGAGCGAGAACTGTAGGCACGATAGAATCCAAAAGATAGAAATAAAGTTTTCCTAAAATATCTTATAGCCTTTTGCTCATAGATGTGGTGTGCTACACACCGATGATCAAGACTCTACTCAACGCAGCTTGTCAAACTCCCTAGGACTTATTTAAAACCTTAGGCTCTGATACCAAATTTGTAACGACCCAAAATCGCCTCCCGAGACGTCACTCAGTTCTTGAGGCTACAAGTAGCCCTAAGCTAACCCTTTGAGCCTATTTCTACTAATAACACTTATTTCAAGATAAAATAATTCAAACACTAGGATATTCATATCATATGAAAGAAAATATAGAGAAAATGCTCGGTTTAAATGACCAAGAAATATCGAAAATCTCAACACAACCATAATCTGATAAGTAATCTGACAAAGTCTCTGCTAATCCATGAACTAGAGAGCCATTGGGACAGGTCCTTAACTGACTCAAAATGAACTGAAAGTAAAAAAAGACATAGTCTATCAAATGCAGAAATGTCTAAAAATAGGTCCTTGAACCATGAGGACTCACCACTATAGGAATGTAGGCAGAGGTACTCGAAAGTCATTGACGAGGCTGGGACTGAGCACCTGAACCTGCATTATAAGACAATGTAGCACATAGATGTATATATAGATCAGTACTTGGGAATGTACTGAGTATGTGGGGGTGTACACATTTATATAAAGCAACATCAATACTCTTTAATCTAATCATTCATGTAATAAGTAATGACACACATGACTTGAATAAGTATAAAATACAAAGCTCATGAATCATGTTAAATTGAATATATAACACAATCTTGTGAGTCATTATAATTTTAGATTTGAAATTTGTACTCTTATCTTATTCTCATTACTCAAGGCTAAAGAAAATATTAAGCAATACTTTCAACTCATGCATATGTATAATGAAGAGTAAAACTTCTTCAATGCTCAAGAACTCATAACTCTTTTGACCTCAAATACTTGGAATTCGAAATCATATAACTTTGTAACATACTTGAAGATATTTGATTCACGTTAGGAAAATATCTCATTTAAAACTTTAGGGAAAAGTACTCATATCAAGGGAAAGTATTTTAGTTTTAAAGAAAAATATCTTATCTCAATGGAAAATACTTTTGTTTAGGGAGTTAACTAACCTCGAAGTTTAAATATCAAGGGAGGTTCTCTTAACCGACATAAACCATGCGAGCTACATGGAGTTCAACATTTTGTCCTCCTACGGAAGAGACCTCATATTAGGGAGAGGTTTCATACTCTTTCTAGGGAGTATAACCTAGGTCTAGTGATCACTAAACAAACTTAGACTCGGTCCCAATATCAACTAGGCCTTAGGCCCAATAACAATCATAAACTTAGCCTCAGTCCTAAACTACGATGGCACGTAGTTTTGGGGTAAGAAACCATAGTAACTTACCCGCTCAATTCTAAATACTACTCCCTTTTGTTTATCTCCCTCATCTCATGAAAATCTAATTTAGAATAATCTCATGTTTCAATAATAACCCAATAATCAAATCTCTAATCTCAGGTAGTAGAGAGGATTTCCAAACTCAATGACTATAGGTCAAAACATTTATCAATAATCTCAAAATACTCAAATCATGGATGATACAGCATAAGAGTTCATAAAATCTCAAGTCACAAGTAGGGCTTAATAACACATAGATCAATCCCAAGTTAAAACTCATCAAAAGCATAATATATAGCATATAGATTCATAACTCATGTAGAAATCTAGAAATTTCAGCAATTTATCTCAAAATCTCAACATACTCACATACTTCATTGTTTCAAACATTTCAAATATTAACTTCTCAAAGATTAAAATCATGGGGTATAGACGCAACTACAATTTCTCTCAAAAATATGTAAAAATCATGCCATTAGACTCTCAATTCAAGGGAAACAGCAAAACCTTGCAACCAATAACAATTGGTGAATAACCCCAATTCAATTTCATGTAAATTCTCATAAATTGCGGAGAATTGTAGTTCAAATAAGCCTTTGGGCACAGGGGTAAAAGGATTACCCTTGTTCAATATCCCACATACCTTGAATTAGAAGCTTTGGATGAACTCTTATTTTTGGAACTATATTCATACTCTTGAATGAGGGTTCTTGAAGCCTTTGACTTGGGAACCTTGTATCTTGACTCAATTTAGAAAACCTATGGTGGATGCTTGAGATTCTTGGAAGAGGTTTTGGATACTTAGGGTTTTTATTGAGAGAAAACTTAAGAGAGACTTCATAGAATGCTTGGAAATGACCTTGATTTGGTGTTTACATGGTTTAAGAGGCTTCGAAAAAGTCCAAAATGCCCTTTTTAACTTCTATATGAATCTGGAAAAATTGAATTGGGAATGTTGTAAAATCCTTTAGAAATTAAAAATGGCGACATTGATCTTCGATTGGCATAAATTATCCCTTAATTTAAGTTGTATTAGGACTCTTGGTGATTTGGGATGATGTCCCCCAAACCTTATATTATCTTTGTGCTCTAATTTTCCTTAGTCCCCTAAATTTTAGAGCTGATATATTATTGGTTATAAAAATATTATTGGGCCCGAGGTCATGGTAATGATACCAGTTGGACACTAGGTCAGTGTTCTATCCTTTGAGAGTACGTTATTGTAGTTTATAGATGCTTGATTTCTTACTTTTCTATTCTTTATGTATTGGTGATGGCATGCATGAATTTATATGAATTTATGATGATTTAGTGACACAATTCTTACTAAAACCTTTGGTTTAACTATTGCTTTCCAAGAAGGAATTTATTCTTCCCTTTTCCCTTTAAAGTGGTTTATTTTAAAAAGAGACATGGTACTAGTCTTATTATTGGATTATGATGTTTAAACTAAACAAATTATATTAGAAACTAGACCAAGGATGATTTTGGCCTATTATAGATCTACTCTTTTACCACTACTTTATTCACTACGGTTGAGGGAGATTCTAACCCTTTTCAGTATTATTGTATCATTTTAGTCCCATGATTTAATATCACATGATGGATTTATAGATTCGTAATTGTTTAGCCTCATTTCAAGTCTGAGCATTGTTTATACCCTTCATATAGTTCATGGAAGGATTGGTACAAGATTTGTAGTAAATTTTCCAAGTTCCCTTATTCTTTTCAATGGTAATATTTATTATCATTATACCATCTTATGATCATTCATATTATGATTAGAGACCTTTATTTTTCTTTACATATCCCCCATTTTATTTGTTATTCTAGAGATAATAGACTAGCTCCCTCAAGAGTAATATCTTTGGGTTTTGTTATCGATATAGCATTGTATGTGGGTATATATACACGCATACACACACACTCTCCTCTATCCATGATTTGTATATTATTTCCTTATTTCCTACTACTATTATACATTGTATATACCTTTATTTCCCTCTACTATGGTATATGGTATAGCTCTTCCTTCACTTTACTATTACATTATTGGCTAGCTACCTATTGTATTTTGCTTTGTCCCGATTATTTGTAGTTCATAATAGATTATACTTATTTCTTCCTTCATATTATTAATCTTAGTTTTGTATATATCTTGATATAATTAATATTTTGGTTTACATGTTATTTATACTTGCATTCTCTCTCAAGCTCAGTCAGCCAATGCCTTCAAAGCACCACCTGTTTGGTATTCATACCACAATTCTACAATTATAGATCATAGTATGAGTTCTTTTTATTGATGTGTAAATCATGGAAATAGCCATACATTGGAGATTTGGGATGAGTTCTTAACGTTTGAAATGTTCTTGCTCTCTTTATTATTATTGGACTGAACTCAATTTTGTATTTCAAAACCAATTTTACATATATTTATTCAGCATTTTATTTATTCAGCATTTTACTTTGTCCACCTATTTTATTAGAAGTTCTAGTACTAAGTTCACTAGGTTTTGGGATAATATTTATTTCCTTCTTAGAATGCTTCTGCCTTTCTTATAAGTCCATTACTAGTTGTTCCGGACTATGGATTGACTTACCTAATGGTGAGTTATGGTAGGTGCCATCATGACCTGAGAAATATCAGGTCAGGACATTTACTTTTGAATTTTTTGCAATAAACAATATAATTGTTTTGGTCAGACATTGTAAAATTAGTTACGATATTACAAACAAAAAATGTGAGACAAAATTGTTATTTTCCTTGTTGTAAGGATTACAACTATTTTTTCTACAATTACTTTGTTTATGTCGTCCTATCTACTATATATAAATTGTCATTTATTATCTTCCTTAAATTTAATTTAATTGAATATTATGCATAATGTACAAGTTAAGTAGTTTATTTGATGGACAACATGTTCTTCAATAGTTAATTAGTGATAAACAAGAGGGGGAAGGTGAATTCAATTTTTATACCTTAAATCAAATAGTATGATCAGTTAGTCGACTCTCCTTCACAACTTTTTTAGTATCTACGAAGTAGTAATGACGGGAAATAAAAATACAAAAGCAAAATAAAAGACATATTAAAACTTATCCTAGTTCGAAACACCCTTGTGGTTCCTACTTTAAGTCCACTTCGGTAACAAGAGGTTCCCTTTAGACCAAATTGAATGAGTATAGAATGTTTCTCAAAGTTTTTTATAGATTAGCTTCTCCGAGAATGGTAGCAGCCTCTACTTGTATCACACCTAATTTCTTCTTTATTCTATGTTCACTATTACATATAAAAATAAATTGTATAAGGGTAAAGAAGTAACTAGAATATAGCTCAAGTGAAGATTTACAAAAATAAACCTAAGATGCTATGATATATTTATACAGGGGTAAAATATTGATGTCCAATCTTTAGAATCCTGGTGGATCTTAGCTTTCCCTGTGGAAAAAAATTTTCCTTGATTTTTGGGAATTAGAATTTCCATTTTTCTAATTCTGTTGCTTTATGATATCGGAGAACCAAAGGTATTTGCAAGGCTTTTTAGGTTTGGTATTTGAATACCTAGATGAGATAATATGTCGTATTAGATACATCCATATATTTTATTTATTATTCTCTTGTGTTCAGTATGTTTCTTCCTTTTGAAGTTCACCTTCCAATTGTACTAGGATCTTGATTGATTTCAAGATTTCCTTATGTAGTGGCTTTTTCATTTTTGAGCAAGTACTCGGATGGTTACTTCATTAGCCAACACAAAATTAAGGATAAGTTTTTCCATTATTAAAAACTAGATTTAGGGCAAACAATATCATTTTTTGATAATGACAAAAAGTATAAGATTTCCCTCTTTGAAGTTCCTGAGTTGGCTCTCATGAATTCGAGCTGGCTTTGTACTGCTCTTCAAATTGTTCATTCCTTTTATTCATTATTTCTCTCCCCTTAGCATATTTAAAAGGGAAAAGATATACAGATAACATAGAACATACAATTTTGGCAAAAACATAATAACAAACATAGTCATTATAGACAAATCCCACATGAGAAGAGTCAAGAAGTATGGATCTTAAGATTTAAAAAACAAATTGTCTAATAGGGGCACACCCCTATTGAATCAAGAGTGAGGAGAAGGTTTTTTATTTAAAAAGTATGTTAAGGTACCAATCACATTCCTATAGAAACTTTTATAGGGAATTTGCATATTATTTGAAAAGTTTGAAATGAAATTTGGAAGTTAACAACCAATTCATTGTGAGAGGAGTTAGTTCCTGCATTGATCAAGTCAACTTTATTGATCAACTTATTCACCGTCTAAATTCTTTCAACCTAGGTGGTCCATTGCGAGCCTGATATTTCCAATATTTGTTCTTGTATACTTTGTCACTTGAAACTAATTTTCCCTATAGTTTCATGTAGAGAAATCATACCTTCTTATATGGTTATTAACCATTCTTGTATACCTTTTACTTCGTGGAGTAAGATTGTTGCAAAGTCAGCAGGAGTTTTTCCAGAGTTAACTTTCACAGAATGAGATTTAGCTGAGTCTTTCTTAAACCTTTGAAAATAAACAAACACACACCCCATGCTTTTAAAATATCGGGTGTCATAACTACCATTAACATCCATAATAAGAAAATTTTATAGATCAATCACTGAATTTAGAAAAACAAGTGTAATTAGTGCACCATAAGGTAAAGCAAAAAAAGGGCTAGGATCCTGAGAACTTTCCAGTATGTAACCACAAAGTAGCTACTACAATTTTGGAGATACTTCCAAATGAGACTATCACAGCTAAGGGAATATATGTAGGGAAACAAGGTGGTAACAACTATATGGGATACAATTCTATTTTCAAAACATAGCGACAAGGGTCTAAAATAAAAATTATGCATCAGCTTTGGCAACTGCTTTCTTGTAATATTCAAATGTAACATCAAAATCGTTGGGCCAAACATCATTAATTTAAGGAGTACTAGTAGAAGAGTCAATTTCAAACACTTTTTCAAATAGAAAATCATTTAAGACAATTCTAGTGTCAAGCACTAGGTTTTCAATTCACTACTTTTTGATATACAAATTAGAATAAAATGTATGGACATGGCCTTCATATACTTTGATACCAAAGTCTTTGAATTTTTACTTTTAGTTTTTGAGCTTAAAAACATAACTTACCGAGCAGTAGCATTTCTTGAGTTCCTTTAGATTTACCACTATACAAGAGAGCACAAATCGATTATTAAAACTATAAAACTTCTCCTTTTTATCCATTCCCCAAATCTTTTTCATAGCTTCCTGAGTGAATGAACAATGAGTTTTTACTTAGGATTTTTTGTAAGAAGAGCCTTTGTCACCAATGCGTAGCCTTTTTTATGTCTTTTACAGGGGATATATGATTCTCCATCAGAGAAGTCTAAAGAGAGATCAATGATGTTTGAGGAGAAGATTTGAGAGAAGTCGACTTTGGGAGGAGTTAAAAGAGAGGCCATAGATCTTGTTCTGGTCATGGTAGAGATGGATGAGTGAAGAAAAAGTAAATAAGGTTTATATCAAGAGAGAAAAGCATGAGGGGAAATGCAGATTAGTGAATCGACTTAGAAAATAAAGAAATAGAGAACTACAACAACTTTATTTACTGAACAAAGAGAAATATTTAAGGGGATATGGGAATTGAGGGAATTGACTTATGACAATACAAAATCTAATTAAGGCACCAAAATATTTAATCATGGAAATAAAATAAAACAAAAAAGAAAATAATTTTTATATATATAAAAAAATTTCTAATCATAAAAACTTGTAATGTTGAGTCTTTTTCTTAGAAAATAGAATCTTTCCTCCTATAGTGGTTTGATTAAAATATTGGTAAGCTGATTTTTAGAGTCAACAAAATTTAACACAATTTCTATTTTTAACAGTATCTAACAAAATGATGCTTAATATCAACATGCTTAAATTTTGAGTGATGAACAATATATTTTGAGTGGCTGATAGAACTGGTATTATCATACATAACTGAAATTGACTTATAGGAAAAACATAATCAAGTGAGTGATGAATAATCCATAGTAATGAGTACTATAATTACCAACTGTCTTATACTCCAATTACATGGTGGATAGTGCAGAGAAAGTTTGTTTTTTATCATGTCATAATACAAATGATTCACCAAGTAATTGATACGATCCACTTGTACTTTTTTAAAATCATTTTATCACCTACAAAGTCAATAGCTGAATATCTAATTAAATCAAAATCTGAATAATGAGGGTATCATAGTCCAAATTCTTGAGTTCTAATGAGATATAAAGTTATCGTTTTTACAGATGTAAGATGGGATTTCTGTAGAGCTAATTCAAATCTCGCATATTTGAATACATTGATCATAATATCTGGTCAACTTATCATCTCTCAACAAGTTTTCTCATCAACACTTTTCCGTTGGATGTCAGATATGATAGGTTGAGGGACTATGGAGATTCCAAATGGCTTCCCCCTTTCCATGCAAAACTTTTGAATCAACTCTGTAGTATACATCTTTGACTTATGAAGATTTTGTAATCCAACTGCTTTATTTGATGTCCCAGAAAGAAAGTAAGCTCTCCATAAATCTCATCTCAAATTCTCCTTTCGTAATATCAGCAGAGTTCTCACATAGAGAGGTGTTAGAACTTCCAAAAATAATATTATCAACACAAAATTATACAGTAAGAATATTTGAATTAAATTATTAAATATTGAGGGTGGTGAAAATTTATCATTTTTCCAAATCATTATTTAATAAAAAAGTACTAAGCCGGTCATACGAAGATTTTAGAGTTCGTTTGAGTCAGTAAAGTGCCTTTGAGAGTTTGTAAATATAATAGGAGCAAGAGGGATTTTCGAAACCTAGAGATTGCTTGACATAAATTTCTTCATTGATAAACCCACTTAAAATGCACTTTTAACATCTATTTGAAATAATTTAATGTATTTAAAAGAAGCACAATCCAAAAGAATACAAATGAATTCCAACCTTCCTACGAGAGTGAAGGTTTCATCATAATCAATATCCTCTTGTTGAGAGTATCCTTGATCTACTAACCTGTATTTGTTTCTAATAACTTTACCTTCTCCGTTCATCTTATTTTTGTAGACTGTAATACCCCAAAAAAATTTTCGTTGAAATTTTGTGCGTAAACGTGTTGGGTTCTATCTTCTAGAATAATTATAAATTTTATGTGTGGAATGTATTATATTATGACCCACCATTACATAGAGTATCGAATAAGCTTTCCAACTATATATGGATCATCCAAAACGGACACCCGAGCGACGAGTTATGAACATTTCGATCGAACCATGAATAGTAGTGAATAGTAAAACATGTAGGAAAAAGTACTGAGGCCTGACGTATTTTTTCTCCAAGTTTAAATAATCATAACTCCTTGTACATAGTGGTCTAGGTTATCTACTATATATCAACGGAAAGTTCTGCAAGTCCTCTTTCAAATGAAATTGGTTTCATCCAATTTGTCTATCGGACCAAAACGTTATGGTCGATCCACTTCAGCCTAGCAAAAGTGAATTTTTGGGTCAATTTCAAACAATCATAACTCCTCGTACACAATGACATGGGTGAGTTAATATATATCAACAGAAATAAATAAGAGTCCTCATTCTAATGAAATTTATTTCATCCAATTTGGATATCGGAGTAAAGCGTTATGGTTGATTACATCAGACTATCAAAATAGTCCACCAAAGGATTGATTCGAGAATTATTTGACTTTTAGGGGCGTTTTGGTCATTATCCCTCACCCAAATTCCGTCGAAACCTTATATTAAATCCTATTAGAAGTATTATATGTTATATTTCATCAAATTCCCTCAAAAAGAAAACCTTAAGCTCCTACATCCAACTTCCAGAACCTCCAAAATTCACCATTAATTTTGCAAATTTACTCAAGATTCCAAGTTCTTAGTTCAAGAACTCCAAGAACCATCATTCAAAGGCATGCTTAACATCTCAAAAATGAGTATCGATCTAAAGTTCATCATTCAAGGTATGTGGGGTTTCTCAACAAGAACTCTCTTTCGTTCTTGTGCCCAAAAGTAATTTTCTTTACAAAGGCATGATTTTTATTTGATTTTTATAAATTTGAAGCATGAACCCATATCTTATGATGATTATTATGAAATATTGTTGTTTATGATTTTGAATGATGAATTTACATGTGTGGAGATATAAAGCATGAATTTTGAACGATATTTATCATGATTTTGATATTTGGGTCGTGAATCCCCATTGGAAATTATGTTTTTTTGAGAAAGTGTGTGTTAGAAGAACGTTGATGTTGAATATTTGAGATATTTTGAATTATTTGACCTTTTGGTCTTAATGGAGTCGTTTTGAACTCGAGTGTGAAGAAATCCACAATGTGGTTGATTTTGATAGATGGGAAGTATGATGGCTCCCGATGTATATTTATATATTACTGAAATTGTTTTATTGTAGATTATCTTTGAAATGATCTGAGCTAAGTCTGGAAGAAATATTTAGCACCGAGTTGTTGGTATAAAGAGACCTTACTTCCCTAGAACTACATGCCCCCGTAGGAGTGAGCCTGAGGCTGATTTATATAGTGATCACTAGTTTGTGTGGATTTGATATCGATAGTCCTATTCCGATGGCAAGGATAGGACGGGTCTCCCCTACGTGGGTTGTACGTTGGACTCCATGTAGCTCACATGGTTTATGTCGGTTATAGGATCTCCCAGTGTGTGTGTGTTTCTTTGTGTCTATGGTGAATGGTGAAGTGATTTGAAAGTGGAATTGTGAAAGTTATTCTTTCAAAAGATTTAAATGATATTTACATTATGAGAATTGATATTCTTGATGAACTAAAAGTGATTGACATATTATAT